>NW_010545833.1:0-514 GCF_000687285.1 Phaethon lepturus
TCCCTGCATCTCGCCTTTGTGCTCTGAAACCAGTCTAGCCGGGTGATCCCATACACTGTGCACCCCCCCACCTTCTCTGCTTAATAACAGAGAATAATGTCTGCTTAATAACACTTTGATGTTATTGAGTTTAAATTTCTTTGAATCATTTGGCGACCCAGATGGGACACTTGCTGTTTGGCTGCGGGACCCGATGAGCCTGAGACTCTCTTGAGTACCCCTGGAGACCTTTTCCAGAGACACTCCTGATCTCAATCGGATTACTGCGGGAACAGACAAGCATCTTTGGTGACATCTTTATATTTTAAATTGGTAAGATGACCGTTCAGGTTTGGGAACCGTCCATAAGACATGAAATGAGCTGCGCAGGTCGGTGTATACCGGGTTGCTAGCACCTAACAGGTATACATTTGGTTATTTGGTTATTCGGCATTTGGTTATTTGGCATTTTAAGTAAGGTATCTATTTGTTTGTATAAGGGGATTGAATCCCCTCTGTTTGTATTAGGGGTTTA
>NW_010545834.1:0-4151 GCF_000687285.1 Phaethon lepturus
TTTTGTTTTACCTATTAAATTGTCTTTATCTGAATCCACAAGTTTTCTGACTTTTACCCTTCCATTTCTCTCCCCCATCCCACCATGGGGGAGTGAGCAAGCAGCTGTGTGGTGCTTAGTTGCTGGCTGGGGTTAAACCATGACACAGAACATCCAGAATAAAGGCTGAAAATGGAATTTAAAATGACATTTTAACCCATTTAACCCATCCTTACATCGCTAGCATTTCTGTGGGTATTTGGCGAACCAAGCAAGGAATGTGTCTAAGTTAAATGTGACACACCCTCCCCGCCCACCTAAAAATTTTTTTTAATACAAACCCCATTCCCAGAGCCAATTTACCATGGGATTAACCCAAAGAGGAGGATGTAAAAGGGATAAAAGGTAGGATCATCCCTTTCAGCATCAATGCCATCTTTTGCCAGCTCAAAGTGTACAGAAAATGTCCCTCACACACACAAACCCTTTGAGACTTTTTGAGAACACTCAACATCTTCCTCTTCTAAGTCAGGATACAAAAACACTGTTAAAAGGGCAAGCTGCACAGCAGCCCTCTTGGCAAACTGCTCATCTTGTAACATATACAGATACTTCTCTTGTTATGGGAAGGCAGTCTGATTAATTTCTTCTTCACTTGCAAGCACATAATAACCTTTTCATTTTTCAAGTTAGCATAAAAATCTGTTTTAGTTGCAAGTTTTTGGCTAGTCTTTGCAGGTACTTATTAGGTCATCCAGTAAACCAAATCACCAATATACAATTGCACAATGAATTAAAAATAATAACAAAAAACCCCACCCCATGGAAATTAGTGGTGGGCATACTGGATTTGTAGTGGTCTGATGAAAATACTAAATCCTATGGTCAAAATAATGAAAAAAAATATGGCCATAAAACAGTGTTGTTTTTCCAGTTATATCAGACAGCGAAACCACATTTTTCTGCTTTAAAAAAAAATATTTATTTATTTATTTAAATGGATCTGTGGCTTTTTGCCACATACTATTTCTATGGTTTACCATAATGTAGTCTCAGGGCTTGTTAATTTCACATTTAGGTAGCTAGGTCTAGAATCTTGCCACCCTTTTAATCAAAAAGGCTTCAGGCAAGTTTTTATATATATAAAAAAACCCTACCTCATTCAAACCCTAATGTTTTTACCCACAAAAATACAGAAAGCTTGTATTGGTTTTGGTTTATGAGAGTCTGTTTTGCACAAACTATTATAATTGTTCCTTTTCATAACAATAGCTAGCCATGATAATTAGAGATTTAATTGTGCTATTCCATTTGTATTAGAAATTTGCCAGAATATAAAGACAGAAACCTTAAAATCATTGAACTACCTACAGTGTTTGCATACCTGTTTGTGAATAATAACTATCTATTATTCACAAAGATGATGGAAAAAGCCATGGGGGGAAGCACAGAAAGAAACAGGTCTGATGACAAGTGGATAGCTCAGATCACATTTCCTTTGTGTGAGCTTCAGTGAAGATAAGAGAATAAGTTGGAAAATATTAACCTTAAGCCATTAAAGAAATTGGTCATTTTAAACTGAAAAAGTCAGTTTTCACTACTGTAACATAGGATGTTGTGTAAGTGAAGGAAAAAAAAACAGTAGTGAAACAAAAATTAATTTTTAACAGACACCCTGTGGTGGGTTAAACTTGGCCAGCAGTCAGACACCCACACAGCCATTCACTCACCCCCCCTCAACAAGACAGAGGGAGAAAATAAGATGAAAAAGCTCATGGGTTGAGGTAAGGACAAGGAGATTACTTATCAGTTACCATCAGAGGCAAAACAGACTTAACTTAGGGAAAATTAATTGAATTTATTGCCAATTAAAATAGATTTGGGTAGTGAGAAACAAAACAAAAATTAAAACAACACCTTCCCCCTCCTGCCCCTTTTCCAAGGCTCAACTTTACGCCTTCACTCCAGACAACTCTACACCTCCTCCCCCTCGAGCAGCGCAGGAGTGATAGGGGTTTATGGTCAATACATAACAGTTCCTCTCTGCCACTCCTTTTTCCTCACACTTTTCCCCTGCTCCAGCATGGGCTATTCCGCAGCTCTCAGTCCTGGCAACAAAAATCTGCTCCAGCATGGGTTCTCCACAAGCTGCAATTCCTGTCAGGAAATATCCAAATTCTCTGGTGTTGAATCCTCCACAGGCTACAGGAGAATATCTGATCCAACCCCTGGAGCACCTCCTCCCCCTCCTTCTCTGACCTTGGTGTCCGCACTACTGTTTCTCAGTTTTTCCCCCTCCTCCTCTGCCTGTGTGGTTTTTTTGCCCTTTCTTAAATATGTTTTCACAGAGACACCACCAGCTTCTCTGATTGACTCAGCTTTGGCCTGCAGTGGGTCCACTGTGGAGACAGCTGGAATTGGCTGTGTCCAGTACAGGGCAGCCCCTGACATCTTCTCACAGAGGCCACCCCTGCAGCTCTCCCCCCACTACCAAAGCTTTGCAATGTACATCAAGTATACACCCACAAAAGGCACATCAACTTTACCATCACAGGTATATCTTCAGCACATACACATACAATTGGAGTTGCCTTAAACTAGTTGCAAAACTGCCCAAGAAGCTGGAGAAATACTCAGCACAGTAAACCCCTGCTGACCTCCAGGCTCCCAGGCTACTCAGCAGGACCTAAGCAGGTCTGTTCAAAACTTCATTCACATTCTTAAATTGTGTGCACGTGCACCAAAAATCACTTTATCTTAACTCACTCAGTACCTATAAACAAAGTTTTAATAGTAGATGCCATTTCCACCAAGGCAGCCCAAACCTATACAAAATTATTCTCAATATCCATTGCAGAATCTCTGTAGGGTTCATTTAATCTGGTTATAAATTAGGCTTTCTTCACATTTACAGACTAAGCTAGGCTATAAATTGAGAGATATTAGAGTCTTACTAAATTCACAGCTGTTCTGCCTGCAAAATTAGCACCCTTCTCAGGAAGGGTAACCAAGAAAGGTAGCAGCAAAGTGATGATAAAATAGGGAAACTGACCTACTTGACCTCCTAAAACCCACTGCTTCACCAAAGTGGAAAAGCACAGCAGTGTTTCAATGCAGAACACCAGACCAACACATTTCACAGTCTATCAATCTATCAATCTAAGTTAAAAAAAATCATAAAGCATCTCTGAAAAGATGTTTCCCATCCCCCTGTGCTGCTCAGGGGGAGGAGGTAGAGGGGTGGAGATTGTATTGGGTTTGGCTGGGATGGAGTTAACTTTCCTCATAGCAGCCCTCATAGTGCTGTGCTTTGTATTGGTAGCTAGAATGGTGTTGATAACACACCAGTGTTTTGGCTACTGCTGGGCAGTGCTCACACAGCATCAAGGCTGTCTCTCCAACATTCTCCCCTCACCCCCAAAGGCCAGTATGCTGGGGGTGGGCAAGGGCTTGGGAGGGGACATAGCCAGAACAGCTGACCCAAGTTGACCAAAGGGACATTTCATACCATATGACAACTGCTCAGCAATAAAAGCTAAGAGAAAGGAGGTGAAGGTGGCATTTGTTATTAAGCCGTTTGTCTTCTGGAGCAACTGCTACATGTAATGAGGCCCTACTTCCTGGGAAGTGGCCGGACATTGCCTGCTGATGGGAAGTAAGAGAATAAATCTTTTGTTTTCCTTTGCTTTCGTGCATGGCCTTTGCTTTTTCTTTATTAAACTGCCTTTATCCCAACTGAAGAGGTTTTCTTCATCTTATTTTTCCCTCCTCCTGCTGAGGAGGGGGAACGATAGGGTGGCTTGGTGGGCACCTGGCAGCCAGCCAAGGTCAACCCACCACAGTCTTTCTTGGCACACAGTATGGGGCTTGAGGAATTTGAGATAAGGATAGTAACTGGGAGAGGTATGGACAAAACATTGGCTGAAAATTGCTAGAGAGTGGAATAATTATGGGGAAATCTGTTGCTGTAATTGTGGTGAAGGGATGAGGGGTGGAGTGTGTGTAAATGGTCCACTTTTGTCGGTGCTGTGATGATGTTATTTTGATTTTGGTGTGGGGAATTCTTTTGGTTGATGAAAGAGAAATTTGTGAAGATTGTAGATTTTGCGATGAATGTGTATTTTAATGAAAATTCTTAAATATGTGATTGTCCTGGTTTCAGCCAGGGTAGA
>NW_010545835.1:0-46376 GCF_000687285.1 Phaethon lepturus
GAAGGTCCTTTCCAACCTTAGTGATTCGGTGGTTCTGTAATATTTTAATAGACTTCCATGTGCAATGCTGTGGAAACTGGGATTTCGGAAGTGTGAACTGAGTGAAGTTTATGATGCTTCTGAGTTTGTCCTCTCTTGATGTACCTTCAGAAGGGGACAGCTGGTTACTGAAGGGAGTTTGAGAAAGGTGAGACTGGGCAAAGAGCTGAACTGACTTGTTCTAGATTTGTCTTTGAAAACGAAAGTGAGGAGCTTGTCAGAACCTAGTTGTTTTGATATTAGTGACATGGGAGAGCACTTTGCTGCCATAATATACTGAAGGTATGGGTAGTAAGTTAACTGCAGAGTGGAATAAGTATACTGAAAACTTCTAAGTGTGATCTGTAGTGGCTAAGGGTTGTTCCTGCCGTCTTATTTTACTGTTTAGACTCACCGCCAACGGGGACAAGAGGAAAAAACTTTCCATTGCTGGTTATCCTCCCATTGGAGTAGCACCTCACAGTGTTGCAACAAAGTTGTTTGCCATAGAGATTTGCTTGTTTTATACAAAATCTTGAAAAAAGTCCAGAAATTTAATTGTTCTCTTATGGAGAAAATGCAGTCTTCAACCTTTGAACATTTAGGAAACAAAAGAAAAAAAAAAAAAAAGAAATTTCATGTGTGGTAAGCTGTGTTCTGGCACTAAGCTAAGATGGTTTGTGGTATAGATAATAGGTCTTTAGCCATCTGATGGCTGTTTAACTGATACTCATGAGTTACTCTTAGTGCAGTGCTGACCCAACTGAAAACCAGCAGATTTCCCACTAGCTTGTATCACTGACATCAAATGAGGTATGATCGAAAAGGTATAGAAATAACATTGTGCTTTGGATGATTTGTAATCAAAACTATGTTGGCAGGTGTCTAAAGGATATTCAGTGTCATTTCCAGATATATTGTCCCTATTTTATGTCTTAGGGAGAAAATCTGTCCCAGGACTGTCAATCTTAGACACCTCATAGGCCCTGAGTTCACATGGAGAAGGAGGGTACTTGGGAGAGGAATTTTTGTGTGTGTGTATGTGTGGCTTTTGCTTGTGTTTTTTCTCGGTTTTGGGTAGTTTATTGGGGTTTGTTTTGTTTTGTATTAAGAAAAGTATGTGCCTGAAAATTAATTCCAAAAACTTTCAAGTAATTATATGTGGCAAATCAAAATAGTGGGAGGTTTTTTTATTCTTTAGCATAATGATTATTTAGAGATATGCAATAAATCCACTATCCCAACTATGTAACATAACCTTTTTTGTTAGAAACTATTTTATTTTTGCTATTAGAGGTGATAAACTAAAGAGGTGATAAATTAAAGCTGAGGCTATGCTAGCTCACTGCTTTTGATGTCCTCCTCCCCAGCCCCCATTTGAAATGCCAAGTAACAACTAAATGTGAGATTGTCTTCTTTTTTTTTTTTTTTTGTTCAGGCATGAGCATTCTGGCTCATTGTTCCAGCTTTATCAGTTCCTTACCTCAGACAAACTTTCAGAAAGTTCAAACTTGTTCTGTTGAGTTTATTTTTTTTATAGACTTTTTTTAGATGGTTTCCTTTTCAGACACCTGCAGTGCTCTTTGCAATTGCACATGTTCATCTCCTATGAAGTTGCTTTTTTTGGCACACAAAATGCTTTTCGTTCGACATACAATTTTGTTCTGCTCCCATGGTGATTCTTTAGTGAGTCCAAACTACTGAAGAAGCCGTTTAATTTTTCCTTTCTGTCCTTATGCTTTGCTTCAGTCAAGAATATATTTAGATTTGTATGTTTTGTTTAATTCTAGACAAGTGCATTGCTTTCAGTAAGGAAAAGAGGGACTCATTCAGCCACTTTAAAATGCTGAAACTCACATGTGGGAGCTTGCATAAGCATATTTTGTTTCTTCAATTTTTTTTTTTTAAATGAGCCTACTCATGCATGCATACCTTGAGGAATACCCAGCAAAAAAGAAATTTGGAATGACTAAAATCTAATTTCAGGTACTGAAATACATTCATGCATACGGTTGGGATTTTGACTTTGCATAATCAAAAGCATTTATCTGCTTTTTGTGCTTTTTAAAACTGAATACAAATGTAACATGTTATGACTACACATCCCAAATGTTGTTCTGTTGAGATCAATCAGTAGGATTGTACACTAGAAACACTTCTCTTGAAGTGTCTTCTATTTTAAAAGACTGTTTTTAATCAGCAGATTTTTGCATTTCTGGCTTGTGTTCAAATATAATGTCTTTGGTTCCATTTAGATATTTTTTTCCTCTGGAAACTTTTATTAGCAATGCAACTGGTGTTAGTTAATCATTGAAATGTCTATTCAGTTCACTGTGTAGAACATCTACACCTCCCTAGAGGAGAGGGGATGTACCTTGATAGTTTGGTACCTAAGGTAGTTCCCTTATCAGAATCCTGTATTGGTGAAGGGAAGTTGAGGGGGGCAGAGGAAGGACTAAGAGAATTATCCGTCAAAAAGGTGTTTGTCATACAGCATGAAACTCAAGCGGATGGTTAGCAATCGTTAATTTGCCTTGCCCTGTGGTTTTGATCTGATGCAGAGCTGGGTCTGTATTTCCTCTCGTACAATGATTGTGAAGTGGTGATGTGTGGTGTTCAGCCACAGCTGAATCTCCAGCAAATCCTAGAAAGTGTGTTCTAGAGTGATCAAGGATTTCATGTTAGAACAGGGAATAGCATCATGGAGGTTACTTCTCTCTCCCCTGCTCCCAGCTTTTGATGCTGAAAAGCCACAGGCTTTAGGAGGCAAGAAGAAGATAACTGTAAACAATGTCCCCATCTCCATGTCCTCCCACAGAGATCTACATTAGTGATGCATTTTTTTTTCCTACCTGTTTGTTACACTCAGACTGTTGAAGAGAGAATTGAACGAGCAGTTCAAGGACAAAAAAAAGTTAGCTAGAATGCAAAATTTCATGTAGTACTCCCTGTGAACATGTATCCAAGGTTATTGGAGGGCTTGCTTTTTTATTAAATGAGTAATGTTCACAACACACTTCTTGCTGAAGTGTAGGCATGTTTGGTCTGCCTAAACAGTTAAAATTGGCAGTAGGGTTTGCCAAAGCACAGGAAGTACGATCTATAACTCACTTCTGCATTTTCACTAGCAATTAAAAACATTGGTGGAAGCTGTTTTATGGAGAAATCTTGGGTGTCCTTGTTGCTGTGTTTCATTGTGCTCAGAGCAGACAGCTATGGCAGCATTGACTATACCTGTGCCCACCTACACTCTGTCTATGTCTATTCTCAAAGCTGCTGCAGATGGGCAGCTCCGAGAAGCTGGCCCAAGCAGCGAAGCGACTTGGTTGGCGTAGCACAGGAAGTCTGGCGGAGACAGGAATAGAGCTTCAATCTGCCGTTTTCCAGGCTCTTGCTCCTAGCCACAGACCCACCCCACCTCTTCTCTTTACTCAGCTGACGTCCCAGCAGACAGCCGCCTCCTGTGTGCAGGGCCAGCTGCTTCTGCAGAACTGTCTGACCTCCATACTCCAGATGTTTGAAGTTCCATTTCCTCCATACTTATGTGAACTTTAGCAAAGTGCTTCTGGCATTTCACCAATGCAACGGGGAGCGGGGAGTTGCCTTAACTGTTTTCTTTCCATAATGAGGGCCTTGGTAGAGCTGCTAAAAATCTCTTCCTCTGTAGGACTTAAACTCCATTTGCCTTCAGTTGCCATCTGCCAGTCTTCCTTCCCACATCCCTCTCCTTGTGCCCAAAGATACTCCTGCAGACCTCCCCTCCGTATGCTCTGTGTTGACATCATCTTCCTTTCAGTTGGGGGCAGGGGGTGAGGGTGTGACGAGATGCCCTTGTATCACTCCATAGATGCTCCTTGTCTCTAAGAGCTTAATTCTGTGAGGTGGCATTTCGCAGGTGAGGCTTACTGATTTCCTTCAGCTGCACCATTTTATGTTCTCAGCATCTTGCATGAATGTGCTCTGAAGTAGCTGTTAGAGAATAATATGAGAAGCTTCTTTCCTTCTGTCTTTTCTGAAGGATGAGTATGTGTCCTCTATAGCAGTTCTCCCATTTCCAGTTGGCACCAGGAAAGAAAAATTGGGCATGAACTCCAGTCTGGCTCTTGGACGAGTGGTCTGGTTTCTTTGCTCTGATTCTTGTCCTAGAATGTCACGCACCCACTCCCAGCCCCTCTGGTCTGTCCTTCCCATGTTCCCTTTGTGCATGTCCCATTTTCTCCAGCAGAATGTGTGACTAGATTTGACAATAGGGTACTCTGAAAAGCATCTATATAAATAACCCTTTAGCTGAACAGACTTTTCTTCGCTCTTCTTTTCAATGCTGTTGTATAGGTGTATGTGCCACTTCACAGATTGTGTTTTGGAAATTGTGGTCTTTGAGTCCAATTCTGAGTGAATCCTAGTTTTCCTTTTGGAAGAAAGGCTCCCAGTTTTATAACAGCAAGAGGGCTAAAGGTGAGGCTATTTGTCTACGTCTGGTAAGCTTTAAGCCTGTTTCTCTAGCTCTTGTTTTCAGCTTCTTGATATTAATGACGCTTATCAATGCCACCACTCCTTTTTTTTCCTCTCCTTTTTAAGGCATATGAGTATTTTAACACTTGTAAGAATATGTTCTGTTGGTCGATTTTTTGTTAAGTATCCCTTGCATGAAAATTGGTACAGCTTAAGAAACATAATTCTGGAGCAGGACATGCTGTGGACTATGTGCATTACTGTTTTACATTCTGTGCTTCTGAATTCTAAAACCATACAGCAAGCAAATTGCCCTGAGTAAATGGGACGACTGTGGTATACTTCTCTCCCTGACACCACCCCCCCAACTGTCCTGATATCCCAGGAAAAATACTTATGTAAAGGTAGAAAATATCATCAAACCTTTGCTGAAATCTGGTCTGCTTTATGCCAATGGCGATTGCTAGGAGAATCTGAGAAAAGCTGCTAGTATATATAAAGAAAAAGATTTAAATTCTTAAATCAAAGGCTAGCTCCTTAGGATTAAACTGGCATATAATCTGTGTTCAGACATAATTGAAGAAATCCAGTGATAAACTGTCAAAATAAAAACCACAACCACCACTTTTCAACCCACCCTCCTGATGCTGGATGATATTAGTAAAATGCATTGTTAGCATTGTGGTTTTATATATATTAAAAATATATATTGTTTATATATGTAAATGTATAAAAAAGTGTGCATTTACATATGTGTTACCTCTGGAAATAGGACTTAGTATTTCTTTCATTATTTTTCCTTTTTTCTGTCTAGTGCCTCTCCCCCTCTGATGATGGCGAACATTTTATATAGACTGTGCAAGTTGCTGTGTATGTGTTGATGGCCTTAGTTCATTGTGTTAATCTGTAAAAGCTCTTGATTGTGAACTCTCTCTGCAGGAAAAGGAAGATGATATGTCAGATTATGTTGAGACATGGCTTATCTGGCTCCTCTAGCCTTTTACCTTAAGAGGCCTGGATTTACCAGGACTTAGGAGATGAAGCTTTCTGGAGAGCCTGTCCTACTATTGGAACTTGTCTGTATGCTGAAGGGAATGTGTGAGAAACTTCTGTCTATAAGCCTGCAAGAAAACATTGCTGGATTTTCAGCGGTGGAAATACAACTCTCAAATCTATTTCAGTTGCCTTCTACATTGCCAGTACCACATACAAAGCAAACACACATGGTGAAACTTAGATGTTTAAATGCTTCAGAGGTGACAGGAGACCTGTCTTTTATGGTGCAACTTCAGAAGGCATGGCAGGATATTCTGAGGATTCTCAGGTGACATTAGACACTGGTGTTCAGGCAACTGACTTTTAGCCTTAGTGAAAATTTGATTGAAGGATTGTATATGTGAAATAATAAAGCCTTGAAATCCTTATATTCTTAAAAGAATTTGGGGAACTGAAGAAAAGCACCTCTTTTTTTCTTCTTCTCTAGTAACTCTTTCTTGTTGCTAGCACTGGCTTCCTTCTATGGATTGACTGATACATTGACAGTACTTTAGCAGACTTGATTCTGGGGACTGTCCAAGGGGCTGTTAGAGATGTCTTGAATTCATCTCTTTACTGGTTGTGGGGTGGCAAGGAGGACCTTTCTCCTTTTTACTGTGAAAGATAACCAGTATAAAGCTCCTAGTAAGGTACCGTCAGATGAAGATTTGTTCAAAGCTAGTTAGGGACTTGACTTTCACACCACTGATGGCTAACTGGGCACGATAAAAGGTTGCATCAGTCTTCTGCCTTAGAGATAGGAACGGCCCCACCAGTCACTGATAACAGGGCAGTGCTTCTGTCAAAGTTTCTTTCAGGGTTGGTTAGTTTAACCAGGTGTCTGTGCTGAAGAATTGGGAAGAGGCAGATGTACACCAACCTGCCCAATTTTGATCTGTAACTGACTTGGTGCAGACATAGCTGGGGTATTCAAATTATTTCCTGTCAATGGAATTGACAGTTACAATTCCCAATGCCAACAGAGCCTCATACCTTGGAGAAGATCCCCACGGGATAAATGAGTGTGTGCATAACGATAAACAAGGGTGAGCAGTGCTAGTTGCACTGGCGCTCTGCTCTCTGCATCTCTGGTGAGGCCAGGCTTGCTTAGCACTTGGACTCTGCTGGGCACAAGGTAGAAATAAATTATTTCTGTAGGCAAATTCTTGAGTTTCTTGAACGCTATCTCGATGGGGATCAGACAATATATAAGTAATAGTAATAAAGTCAAATACTTAAGTTACTTGTACCTTCATCAAAAGTTAATGAAAGATATAATTTGTAACATTGTATAGGCGATTTAAGTAAGACAGTAAGACTGTGCATGACTTCTTAAAAACCCCAAACTACTCAGGCTTTTTCATGCCTGATGTGCCTTAAACTCCTAATTGGTCTTTTCTGTAGAATGTTTCTCTTGCAGTGTAAATATGTTCACATTTCCCTGTGTTGAATATACTATGTTTTCTTTTTAATTTCCTTCACAAAGTAACAGCATAAAGTGGTGCTCTCCCTGAAGAAGTTAGCTGTCTGGCTGAGCTCATTAAAGCTGGGGATTTTATTGTCCTTTTTGTAGGTCAAACTGACTTCTTTGCAGGTAGCCTGTACCATGTGTGTTGTCCAAGATCTCTTCAGTGCTGCTATGCAATTAACCATAACTCATTTATTTATAAGTTTTTAAAATATGCTTTCTTTATGGAAGTAGCAGTGGGATAAATCTGTATTTCTAAACCATAACAGGTTAATGTTCTTAGTCTCATCAATTTTTTTTCATTTCAGGGAAGCTTATTGTGTAAACTATATAGCAAGACAATGAAATCTGCAATTTTGGAGAATGACAATAAGGGCTAATATTAAAGCTGGGTCTTGGAACAAATTGCAAAGAGTGAGGGTTTAGGTTTTTATTTTCTTTATTAAGGGATGCTGAAAGCACCTTAGTGCTATTTTCTTACGTTATGTTTCCTTTGGTTAACACTACAATTTATGGTCTGGGTGTATGAGTTTGTAGTACTTAAGAGAAAAATATGTATTTACTAAAAAGTGTTTGCTGGTGTTTGTTATAATGTTTGTAACATTCAACTATATGTATTTTACTGCTATGATCAACTAAATCTGAAGCTGTGGCTCATTTTTACAGGTAGTACAACAGATCTTACCTTTCATATTCAATCATAAGTAAGCTTGGAATGCAGACAACTGTCCCAGAGGTCGAGGAAGGAAGCTATACTCCTTTCTCTGCACCACTCACAGTCCCATGTATAGCATAGTTTTAGTGTCTAGGTTCAATTTGAAACCTGCATCTTTGCCCAGTATTTTGTGTAACATCAAGCACTGCTCCTGCAGATACCATATTTGACAGATTGGTACACTGACTTGATACATCAAATCTAGTATTTGAAGTGGCTTGTCTTTGACTAGAAATCTTACTTTTTTTTTTTTTCCTTATGCTATTCTTTTCTACTGCCAGCAAAGCCCTTTGAGTTAAGGGAATTTCACTGCTCAGATATAGAATGAATGTAATACTGTTCTCTCCATTAACTTGCCCTTCAATAATGCTGGCTTTAGCATAGAATCATTTCAAGTTGGAAGGGACCCATAAGGATCATCAAGTCCGACTCCCTGCTCCTGGCAGGACTACCTAAAACTAAACAATATAACTCAGAACGTCATCCAGATGCTCCATGAACTGACAGGCTTGGGGCACTGACCACTTCCTTGGGGACTCTGTTCCAGTGACCGACAACCCTCTCAGTGAAGAACCTTTTCCTAATGTCCAATCTGAACTTCCCCTGATGCAGCTTCATTCCATTTCCTTGTGTCCTGTTGACAGAGAGAGGAGATCAGCACCTCTCTGTCTTCTGCCCTGCTTGAAGAAATTGTAGACTGCGATGAGGTTACCCCTCAGCCTTCTCTTCTCCAAACCAAACCAAACCAATGACCTCAACTGCTCCTCATAATTCTTGCCCTTGAGACCTTTCACTATCTTGGTTGCCCTCCTCGGGACACATACTAATAGTTTGATG
The DNA here is from genome assembly GCF_000687285.1 of Phaethon lepturus. Taxonomy (NCBI): domain Eukaryota; kingdom Metazoa; phylum Chordata; class Aves; order Phaethontiformes; family Phaethontidae; genus Phaethon; species Phaethon lepturus. The sequence goes on from NW_010545835.1 coordinate 8,526, forward strand.
TCCTTGCATTGAGGTGCCCAAAACTGCACACAGTACTTGAGGTGCGTAACAAGATTACTTTCAGAAAGTACAGCACCAACTTTGTGCAGAACAGGTTACGGAGACTCAGCAAGTGTGATTATACCAAGTATGCCGGGAAGATGGGGGTGGGAAGCAGTAACAGATTGTGCTGCGTGCATGGCTGATACGTCTTATGTCTGTGGTTTTGCTTTCATAATGTAATTCTGATCTATTCTGCTAACATTTAGATGTGTATAACACTGATTACCCTGTAACCAGGGCTTTACTTACTTGAAATAAAGTGTTAGTAACAGACAACCCTATATTCAACCACAAACTGAAAAAGCGAAAAGGGAAACAATGTCAAAATTACTGAAGGCTGTTGCTAATAACAAGCTGTTTGACCTTCCTTTTCTCCTCACTTTCTCTAAAGTAGCAGCTTGAGGAAGCCTGTGGAGTTTGAGCCTATGTTCCTTCTTGTCTGAGTGAGCCTAGGGACAAATTGAAAAGTTATGGACTTGCAGCTCTGTGCATCACAGGACATTTGTTTGAAGGACATTCATGATGTGAAAATGAAAGTTCTTAAAACCATTGCCTGAAATGGCCTGAAAAACTGTCAGTAAAAATGGTGGTGTAAGTTTAGGATTTTTTTTGTCTAATGTGTTTTGGATGTTAGATTTTTAAATCAAGGAAATGCCTTTGAAGTTACTTTTTACTCATCCTCAAATTCATGGGTGAATGTGTGTGGTGGTTTGATTTTGGTGGTAGGGTGGTAGATTTTGGGTTTTTTGGTTTTGGTGTTCTTCCCCGCCCCCCCCCTTTTTTTAAATTTGTAGCTTCTTACACTGTACCTTAGACTCTCTTTTGTGGAGGGGTTGTTTGTCTACTGTTTTTACCTGATAGCCACCATTTTCACTGTTTAGGCCTGGGAAGTTGTCCTTCTCTCCCCTAACTGTTACTCCACTCTTCCCAAAAGCCTGGCAGCTTTTTCCAGCCTGCTGGTAAGATAGTTGTGCAGCACCACACAGCGCTTCTCCTGTCCCCTCTGCCCGGTGAGTGTGTGTGCTGCTCAAGCTTCATTCTTGAGGACCTGGGGAGGAGCAGAGTAGGAAACCCGAAGTGGAGTTTTCCTGCACAATGCTTCTAGATTATCAGTTAATTTAACACAAATCTAAAGGGCAATTGCTTGGTCTAATTCTGTGGTATTAGTGTAGTGAGTTGTCTTGTCCTTCAGCATAGCCTGAAATTGCCAGTGCCTGGTTAGCTGAATTGGTTTGACAGAGATCTCCCCCCCACCCCACCCCTTTCACCAGCTCAGCATGCATTTAGTCAGAGATGCAGTGGGTGTGTGAGTACCTGGCTCAAAAATTTGAGTTGCAGTGGTTCAGGATTAAAAAGGTTGTTAAAGCTTGAAGTTGTTTTCCTTTTTCCTTTTTTATTTAAATATCCCTATATATGTGGGCTTTATTAAAATATTTAGATATTCTCAAATTATCTTGGCCAAATGTACTGCAGTCTGTTTCTTGTAAAGCGTTTGTCCCGGGACTGCAGACTGTAGCACATGGGTAGAGCGGTATCTGCAGCACAGAAAAAGAACAGAAAAGAACAACTATTTGCTGTATCATTGCTGTGCTGCACTTGGCCTTGAGGCTACTTCTGAGGAAGCAAACAGTTAAATTTTAACTCTACATCCTGTTGATTAACTGTTTTTTTCATATGGTTTGAAGCAGACAGATAGTGGAGGCAGCTAATCATTAACAGTTCCTTTAACCTCCAAGCTTAACTTTGCTTCTGAGATTAGCTGGCATGGTCCCTAGAACCCAGTTATAATGGCAAAGGGGTTTCTTTCATGGTTTAGTTTAAATTTGCTTCCCAGAGGAAACATGTTGTGCTTTTGGAAGGGCTGTCTTCTCCCTCTTTTCCAAATCAGTACGATGCTGGACTTTTTCTTGCTGGATTTTGTCTACAAGTGAGAAACCCATGCCTATTCCACAGATTTTAAATTATGCTATGTGTATTTATGTTTCAGCATAGGCCATGAAGCTGGTCTGACTGTTTGCTAGTGCTTGTTAACCTGTGTTAACCCAAGTTGGTTTGCTGTATTTTGCTCCCCTTCATCTTTGATGTTTAACAGTAGGTTTTGTGCATGTAATCATAAACTACTGTTTAGCTATCTTGTTACCATATCATGAGTGGACACTTACTCATAGCTACAGGTGGCCAGAGCTTTGAGAATGGTTTAGTTTGGCTGTTACCTGGTATAGGTGGCTTGTCTCTCTTAGGAATTAACTGTTGTCTGGCTGGATAGCTATGCTATCCGGCTAAAAATCGCTTGTGTTCTGGGTTTTTCCTCTTTTGGAAGTGAAAAACATTGCCTATCACTAAACAATAAACTTCCACATCAATATCAAGCAAATAAATATAAATACTAAAATGAACAACTGTTATGTGCTTTGTTTTGCATAATGATCATGTAACAGCTAATAACATGCAGTCTCTATAGATCTAGAAAAAGTAATTTCTTCTTGAAGAAGCAAGATGCTGTCTAGTGGCTCATGGGCAGCATATTGCTCTGGGCAGAGCATATGCTGGGAGCCTTTGCTTTGCATAGGGGCAAAATACCGCTTTGCTTTTGCAGTGTACCAGATGTGGTAAGAGTTGCTTTGAACCGCGAATTAGTCTCTTGCACAGGCATGCCTGCACGCCGTTCAAGGTTTACACATGTGCCCTAAGTTGCTGGCCCTGCACTGTGATACAGATAGTCTTCTCTTTGCTTGGTTTACATTACTGAAATCCAGGGAAAGACTTTACAAATCGCTGCTCTATGTTTAATTTTGGATAAGCTGTCTGATAGAATTAATACATGCTCTTTTCCCGTTCTAAGGGTTTTTCTCCATTAACAAGAATCTGTTGCAAGATTACTTAAGTCATTTTCCAAAGCATGTATGATATGGCATCTGTTCCTGGAATTTCTTATCCTCTGCTCTAGTAATTTATGGAATTTTCATGGTTCATTGCAGGAAGGAAGTGTCAGTTTTCATGGACTACCTGCTAGGAGAAGATACATCTTTTTGTACTGTGAAGGGCTTTGGTTTGTTTTGTTTCTTTTTTATTTTGACATAAATGTTAAGAGAACTCTTAGTATAAAGATGCATTTTGGCCCATCCACTGAACAAAAAAAAGAAATTATTAGTAACAACAGATTCTTTTTGTGAAAATAAAGTAGAAGCATTAATTTATTTCAAGGGGTATAGAACTATTTTAGAATACCCTCTTTTAAAACATTGTAGTATGTTCCTTAAATTAACATTCTCCTCGGCCTCCTATGTTGCTATGTTGTTTAGTTGACTCTAAATAAAGTTCTTTTCACCTATGCAGTGCTCATGTATTACGAAATATGAAGAGTTGCTTATTATTAAAGAGTTCTGTAAGATAGCTTGAGACCTGGTATTATCATTGAACAAAAGGGTTCAGGTTGTACAGAGGAATTGGAAGAGATACGATCTAAGAACATGTAGCACAGCACTGGGATAATGTTTCTTGATCTCGCTGAAAGCAGACTAAAAGGCAGAACTAACATGTATATTTTAGTTTCTAAAAGGAAAAAGAACAAATAATAGCTGGGGTTGAAGAAACATGATTAGTCTTGGTCTTAAGTCTTCACTCTGTCTTCTGTGAAATTGGCTGCTAGAGCAAACATGGGTATAGTGGCTGATAGCTTGATACTGATGTAGTGGTAAATGCTTGATATATAGGATCATCTCATTTGGAAAGATGCCTTTTTCCCAACTTGAGGATTTTTCAGAGCATAAGCATTTAGAACAATAAAGCTTGCTCCAAAGCTTTATTGGGATATTTAATTAACTTATTCCAAATAAGCTAATGCAGACATACACATCAAATGTTGTGCATTGTGCTGGAAAATCACAACTCTTGTTCCTGTTAAGAATCTGTGTGCTGCCAAAGTAAAAGAACCTCTTGCGATGTTACAAGTTGTCTGTTATTTAGCTTTAAGCTGTGAAAACAAGCTTCCTTGATATCACTGCTTTTTAGGTGCTTCTCCACTTGTGTTCCTACTTGTAATCTGCAATGCCATGTATCAAAGCTGTTAAGCAGGATTTTATTTCTTTCTGTACTTACTCAGGAGAATTTAATATTATTTGAGTGTGTGCACCAGTTAATGAAAAAACAGTTCAGTTGAAGGCATTTCATAGTGAACTCTGAACACTGAATGGTGGTTTTCCTAGAAATGGTCATTTCCTGGATGCTTACCTTTTTTCATCTTGCCTCATCTAGAAGTAGAGTGAAAGATAAACTAATTTTGTGCTTCATATTTGACTCTACTTCACTAAACAAAACCTTGCGTATCACAATATCCATTTTAGATTAGGCCATTTCTAGAGCCATACCTAAATGAATACTGATGGACAATGATTTTTCTTTCTTTCTGAACCCTGACTCTCTTGTTTCTGTGACAGTTTCTCCAGGAGGAATTCATGCTTACAGACTGAGAATTATTTTCCTTAGTGGAAAAAATGGTGGCTTCATAGGTTTTGTTCAGAGTCACTTAGAGTGGTGTTTTGTGTTAGATACCATCTCCTGCAATGAGATCTTGAGGTTCTAGTAGGTACTTAAACCAGTAAATTCAATCCCTGAATTTTGAAATAGGCTTCCTAGAGATGGGACTTCCTATGGCATCTGATGCTTGATTTGTACTTGTTCTCCTTCAGCTAGGCTTTAAGCTGTGGTTATATTGCCTGTAGAAGCATGTGTCTGTTACATGAGGCTTAGTTTGATCCTTCACAGACTGATGGACTGACCTTTCTTTGTCTCTTTAGGTGTTTCCTAATAAAATGATGGAGCTTAGCCTATTTTATATTCCTTTACTTGCATCTCTAAGGCTCTGTTTTATTCTTTTAGTAAAGCTGCTATAAACAGTATGATTGAAACTAACCTCAGTGCTGAAATTAGTTCTTCCCTATGCAGACTCTTACTCTGATATGCACTGATGGCTTTGCTGAAAGAAATTACCACACAGACTTCCCAAGCTTAGTCCCCCTCTGGGGCTGCAGACAAATTGCTGAGCTTGTCTGTCCTGGTTTCTCAGCTGTGGAGTTGGAGTAATTTATTACTAGTGTCAGTCATAAGAACGTTGAGGGTTAATCTGTAAGTACTGTATCTGCATAGTGTCTTTATAGTGTCAAAGCAGTAATGTATAATTGTATTTTTATTATTAATATTGGTTACTTCATTAAAGTGTAATTTTCAAACAGTGTTGATGTAGATTAAACTCATTTCGTCAATAAACTGGCATCCTTCCAGCAGCATTAACTTGGTCCAGACTGTTTGTCTTCTAGTGAAGCCGAAACATGTAGATAGCTCTGTAAAGAAAACAGCAAATGCCTAAAGAAACCCATACTTTCTTGTTTTTAATCTAGACTGTGGACATCCATAAAGAAAAGGTCGCTCGCAGAGAGATAGGCATTTTGACGACCAATAAGAACACATCGAGAACTCACAAAATTATAGCGCCAGCGAACATGGAACGTCCTGTAAGGTATATTCGAAAACCTATAGACTACACAGTTCTGGATGATGTTGGCCATGGCGTAAAGGTAAGAATACCTTGACACTTGAGGACTCCAAGTAACACAGACCAGGACATAGGGTCGGGGAAGAATGTTAGGGACATTAAAATGTTTAGTTCATTTATGGTAGGAAGGATTATGGGTTTGATATGCTCCCACATACAAACGTTTCCATAACAAAATGGGTTGTTTTATGGTGACGGTTTTTTTATCAATGTTTGCCATAACCTTGTGACTGTCAGTGTAGTCATAGTGTCTGGAAATAATGGCTCATGATCTTAGGCTAATGACTTGTCAAAAAAGCCATTGACTGACTTTTAAAATTACCACTCCTTCCTCTGATTAAATTGTCTCTGCCACTCCCTTTTTTTCTTTCGTTATTGAGAAAAATTAAGTCATCTGTTATGGGGAAGCTGGTTGGTGGGGTGGGGTTTTTTATTGGGGGTTTTTGGAGGGTGGTAAGGAGAAAGGGGATCAGCTAGTTGGCATTTAAATCTCAGTGGCATTTGATGTCTAACTCCCATTCGTGCTTTGGGCAGCCTCATTTTCCTTTTCTCTAAATAAAAGCCTGTATAAATTAATGTCTACCTCCCTTGACATGGTCATAGTTGAAGTGAATTAATATAACACTCTTTGCTCTCTGGACATCTTTTAATAAAAAATAGCTTTGTATCCCCCCAGCACAGGCCTTCCAGGTACATTCAGTTCACAACAATCTTCCCTTGAATGGCATCAAAACACTTTTATTCAACACCCATGTATCCTCTAAAGCTTGACGTGCTCTGGTCAGTCACTTGTGCAGCCAGATCAGACTATCATGTGCCCTTTGAACTGCTGAGCTCTTGAGGAACAGGTCTTTCAGAATTACTTGACACAAGGGTGCCAGGGTACCTCCTGTTTCATAGTAGCCCTCTGAATGCCTAGAGCAGTCTAATTCCAACACAAGTTAGAAAGCAGCTGTACCCCATGACAGCTCTAGGCTATGAATTAATGTAGTGATTTTGGACTACCTGATTTTTTGTTTTGTTTGTAGCTAAACATATGCTAAACCTGTAACTCTTAGGGTTCTTTTACACTAATAATTTAAGCCAGACTGGATGAAGCATAATCTTATATAGAAGCCTGAAAGACATGCCCTGAATTGCTGTAAAACAGAAACACTGGGGTCAGACAAATTGATCATTTTTCCATACAGTCTCTGCATTCAAGGAGAGTTCTGTATGAATAGAGAATACAGGAATCCACAAATTCAGTGTCAGGATATTGGTTTCTGCATTTAAGTGCTCCAGGGATCAAGTGCTGTAGAAGACTTTTAAAAAGTGGAATAATGACTGTTAGTCTCTGAAGATGATGCTTTGCTGAACTACTTGTATTGTACAGGCTCAAAACAGGTTGAACATCCATAAACACTGAAGTTGTTAAGGTGTAGCAGTTGCATTTTCCAATATGACTATTTGCTTTTAGGAGTACTGCTGTCTTTATTTTTATTAATGTGACCCTATTTGTTTAGGATGTGGAAATGAGGTGCTGTTTACCTATTTCTAGGCAGCTCTTATGGAACCTTTTTAGTAAAGGCTTTTTTAACTGTTAGTGGTTCAATTCTGTATAAAAAACTTGGTCTGTTCAGAGGTAAAATACCTCCAGTAGTAAGCAAATTAGCAACTCATTACAAGTCAGCTATAAATTATATCTTGCTATTGTTTCTTTATTGAGTGATTTGTCTAAGTGTTTTATGACTGTGGAAGACATAAAATTGTATTTCTCATAATAACAGTTTCTGAAGTAATAGAGGTTTTTCATTGTTTTCAGTTAAGCTCAGGCAAAAGACACAATGCAGCTATTGCAGACCCTGGAAGGGTACCAAAGACCACACGAAAGCAAAAGACGAGTGGTATGTTTTAAACATAGGCTGCAGGAAGATGCAAATATATGGAAGAGTTAGTGGAATAAAGAAAAAGCATTTTACAGTTTAAGGAACAGTCTCTGATAAGAGATCTAAGCAGGATCTGAAACCAAAACTTGGATAAAGACTCTCAGAAGAGTAAAACCTAGACTTTGATGAAGCAATTAACATTTGTTAATATGTATGTCAGCACAGACTGTCTTTAAAGAAGGTGAATAGTGCTCCGATACACTGCACACAATGTCAATTTCAGAATACCACAGTAGGACAGAGGCATAAAAACCTGAGAAGTTCAAAGAGAGAACTGCTGGAGGATGCGGGAGGATTGCCCGCAGTTACGCTGAGCCTCTGTGCAGTCAGCTGCCTGCCAGCAGCAAATAGTCCTATTGGAAAATCCAACTGCTACACCTTAACTTCAGTGTTTATGGATCAAGCAACCTGTTTTGAGCCTGCACAATACAAGCAGTTCAACAAAGTATCACCTTCAGAGATTAACGGTCATTATTCTACTTTTTCACTTAGGAGAAAAATTATGTTGGTATTTCTATGTAGACTCATTACATGAACGAAGTAAGCAGCCAGCCAGGCCTCAGGTATATAGTTCAAGATGGCTGTCATGCATTTGATGCCTTCACCAGTGTTGACATTCAGCGGACACACTGTTGAGAAGAGTGGGCTGATGTAGTGATGACATAATTACATGTTTTTAGCCATCATATTACTGGGATTCCCAGAGTGTGATACAGATCATAGCTCTGAAGGAAGTAGCTTGCTTTGTCTGCAAACCTAGATGTAGCCAGTGCTGTTGTAAGAAAAACAAACCAAAACAACTTAAGAAAGTGGATCAGGTCCTGTTGGAAGTCAGCACAGATAACAGATGATGCTGAGAATCTGAGTTGCCCCTTGAACGTGCAAATTAGGGGGAAGCATACAATAAATTGAATTACAAACTTCGTCTTGTCTTCTAAGCATGGTCTTAGAAAATGCTTCAGGCTCTGTTAAGTCTTATTTTCTTAATCAAAGATTTCACCCCAAGTTCGACAGCAACATGTCTGATAAGGCCTTAGACACCATGTTCTTCTAGAGGAAGTCTTGAGTTCTGCCTAGAGCAACTGTCAATTTGACTAACTTGCAGGTCCATGAATGTCTTCTGCTGTGGCAACTGCCAATAAAGTACAATACAACACATACATCGACATTTAAGTATTAAGTAAAAATTATGCAACACTGAAATCTGTAGATGACAATTTATTGCTGTTAATGGGACTCTGTGTTCTGGTGCAGGATTTGATAAAGAAACAAAGGAAAAATAGAAGGAAGAGAAATCAAGGATACAGGCTGGATTATAGCCTGTTTCTTATTTTATTTATTTCATGAAATACTGATCCTAGGAAAAATGTCGTTAAAATATACAGAATATTTTAAGGAGTGATCCTGAGTTGTTTTATATAAAAAGTGTAAATAAAAATACTGACTCTCAGAATTAAAAAAAAAAGATAGGTAATCCTCAGAGTAAATACTGTCTTCCTCTGTACATCTTCTGTCTGAGCAAATGCAGAAACACCTCCTGTGCATACAGCTCATTTTCTTTGTGTGTGTCTGATGCTTCTCATGGCTGTAGAGAGGATGCAAAAGCAGATGCCTATACTTGGGGCATGGAGAAGGGCTCTACATGCTCCCCTCTCACATACATGCAGCAATTTTTGTGGGGGCAGGTGATGAGGGTGGCAGTGATGGTAAGCAGCTGCCCTCTATGGCAGGTTTCCTCCCTGATGGGAGACACCTCCTTAGGAGGCAGTGCCGTTTCCTCCTCCAGCAGCTTCTTGGTAGAAAAGCTTTTGTAGAGCATCCTAGGATCAGAGAGGTGCTTTCTCCTTCATCCTGAAAGCTCCATGGCAGCCCCAAGCTGCCCCAGCTGCTCCACTCCGTTCACAGGGGCAGATACAGACAATGTCTGCAAAAGGAGTAAAGTTGCTTTTTTCTATACATGCCTATGAAGCCAAGGCTAACATCAGTCAAAATTGGGAGGGTTTTTAAAGTTGGTTTGCTAGTAAGAAGGCTTTCCCTTGCAATACAAATATTATGTGTAGATGGCTCCAAGAAACACACAGGCAAGCATTTTTGCCGGTCTGTTAAGTAGTTGTTCAGCTGTCACCCTCTGGGGATAGGGGAATGTAGCTAAGTCATTCTTGGTAAATAAGAGTAACTGTCATGGTGTGAGAGCCTACCTTCCTGTGTAGAGCTTGGTTTAAAATTATTAGGCAGAGGCTACTTTAACACTTCCTTCCTTCTCTTCCCCTTCTTCTGTGAAAGGAAAAAAAAAAAGGTAGTGTGCCAGCAAATAAATAGGTCAAATACAATTACTTATACAGAAAATCCTCAGTTTAAGAGGGGGGAGAAGGAGGAGGGAGCTTGGAAGCTGCCTTAAAAGCCCTGAAGTTGGCCTTTGAATTTTTTTTTTTTTTTTTTTTTTTTTTAATAGGAGGCAGGTGGAATTGCAGCAAGCTGTAAAATGGCAGCTAAGTAAGAAATTGAAATGATGCCTTATGGTAAAGGCAGATAAAACGATGAACACATGCTAAATTTAAATGCCTAATAGCTGTTATAGAACTAATAGATCTTCAAAACAAAATTTGAATTGTGTATATCAAGTTTTCTTACTTTTCAGCTTTGTTTTAAGAAAAAAATTGGAATTTTGTCACTGTAAAACACCTGCATTTCAGTGCATTAAAACTGTAAGAAGCTTTCTAGCCCAGGAAGTCAAACAGGGAGTTAAGCATTCAGAAATCTTTCTCAAGCAAATGGAAGTTGGAAGGATTCCCTTAAAGGAGGGATTGGGCCCAAATTTAGCAAGTACTAAGCTTAGAGAAGGAACCTTGCTCTCACCCTTGTTACAGCTTGCCCTACTCACCTGCAGTCCTCATGCTTACATCTGTGTCAGTGCAAAACAAATGCAGATGAGGTGCTGATATGAGGGTGGAAGGCTACCTAATTGTGCCTGCTTCCCCTTTAGGATAAGACCTTTTATGTGTTAGCCACTTAAGTATTAACTTTTAAATAATTCACTGGAATAAAAACAGTGTGAGACATGGATCCTTAATCTGAACCCCTGCTGCTTTTGTCCCTGTATTAGCCTTTATCAGACACTCAGGCTTCAAAGAATGTCATGTTGCCAATTTCATTAATGTCACATCATCCCTCTGGGGTCATGGCCAAACAGTAAATATTGCTCTAGAGTAAAGAATGCTTCTCTGGGGGAAAAAGTAACTCTTCCTTTTGCCCACTAATGACTCCGTTGTGAGGGTTGACACTCTGTGCTTTTCATAGGGCACTTGCTACTGGAAATTCAGAACTGTGGGTAGTGTCATCTGATACAACGTAGGTTTCAAGCCCTTCTGCTTGCAAAGAAGGCTCAAAACTGTAAGGTCTCTTTATTTCCTAATTTTGAAAAGATTTTTTTTATGTTAAACTTACTTTATTGTAGCTAAATTGAGAGTTACCAACCCAAAGAATTCAAAAACTTGAAGTATTTAAAGGCAAGAATCTAGGTATCTTTCACTGAACAAGACTACTGAGCCCTGAGGGAACAATATTAAGTTTGTCTATCATCCACAAGGCTGGATGTATGTTTTTGTATGTTATTACCAGTTTAATATGTAAAAACATTTTTAAGGTCAAATGTAACATGAAAATTTTTGCCTGCTCAGTTTGGAAACTAAAAAAAAAAAGAAATAAAGGAGAGAGAAGCAATACTGACAAGCTAAATCTGGTGACTGTTAACAGAAGACTATATAATTACTAGGTTGCAAATAATACTGGGAGAAGTTATAGTTAAAAGATAAAGGTAAAATTTCACTGAAGAGAGACTTACCTACTCATTTCAATTTTGAAAGAAATATTGATTTGGAACCTAAATTTTCTCAAAATAATTTGCCTTGCAATAGGTTCTAAGGAAATTAAAAATAAAAAAAGGCTTCTAACCCATTCTGATAAGGAAATTGAGACACAGGAATGACTTCTTTAAAACTGCACAGAACTACTGACAGAAATGTAAGTTTTACCCTGAGTGTCTGACACCCACGTACAGTCTGCCTTCTGAAAAACATTTTTGATTATACATTCTCCCTAAGTTTATGTCTCAATTTCTGTAAGGAAACCACGTTCTAGACTTGGTGCTTTACAGTATCCTTTCCTCAGGTATCCCATACCTTAATGTACAAATACCTTTGCATCTGCTTTTCCTGCTCTGTGTCATCTTGTGGTACTCCAAAACTGCTGCACTGATGAGACAGGAGGCAATCTTGTGCAAAAATCTGTGAGGATGCCAATGAGGCAATTGAATTGCCTAGCTGCAAATACATAATAGCATTTCAAAAGGTCTTATGGCCAGCTGCCTTTCTGTAGGGATATCTCAGATAATTCTTCCTTGACTTATAAAGGAAATACCTTTTTAAGTAAAAGAGGAGGTTGACTAAAGAGTCAAGTGTAATTGTGGGTTTCTTTTTTCTGTTGTGGTTGATGAATGTGGTTACTCGTCAAAGGTAACAGATCTAAGAATGGTTATTGCTTTTACAGAGCATACATATTAAAGTTCTGAGTTTGTCAGACACTTACTATTAATGCAGATTAGACTGGTGCAGTTTTTAAACCTGTGTTTCCATTGATCAGCATTTATATTGGATGGTCCTTAATGACTGCATTCAGTGATCCTTGGTATGGCAGGATGTAGAGTGACATTGGCTCTTCAAATTCAGGAGTTGGAGAAATAGTGAGCAACATACCGCGGGGGAAGTACAACTAACCTGCATAGAGATTTGAAGTTTCTGCAGTCTGAAGTTGGAGAGTTCATAGCTGAAATGTGGAGGAGAAACTTGCTCGACTTCAGTGTGATAAGGATTTTGCGCCTGTGCCCAAGTGACCTTTAGATGCATTTGCTCACATAAATGAGTTGTGTGCAACGTCCCTAGCCCTAGTTTTCCAAGCACAGTTTGTAACTCAAATAATAGCTTTCTGGTTCCCTGAATCATGACTAATGTTCCCCCATGACTTGTTACTTGGCATGGAAACTATTAAAACCAGTTAGTTAGATGGCTGCCTCCTGAGGCCAGCCAGCAGAGTCCCTCAGATGTCTGGACATCCTTTGGCTGTCAGCAGATATTTCTGATGGCCTCACACCCTACCCTTTCATGCCATTCTCGGTCTTGTCCCTTTGACCTCAGTTACAGAAACCTGCAGTACTGCCTTTGTTGGCAGATGTTTTTTGTACTGCTTAGACTACCAGAACAGAGCATGCTGGAATTGCTAAAATAGTTGCCTTAAGCAAGTAAGCCTCTTACTTGGCACTTACTCAACTGTCCCAAAACATTGCTTGTCCTGTCCAAACCTCAGCTAAAATTCTCAGCCCAGGTGCTCTGAATTCCTGGCATCAGTTACAGAAGCAGCCTCACTTTTGGCTTTGATAAATGCCTTGCATGGCTGTTGCAAACACCTGTTTTGCCCATTGCTGTAATTGCATTACTCCTTTCCAGCCCACTGCCGGCTCTCAGTATTTGGCCAACCTGTCAAAACCCTGCGGATGTGCCACTGCCCTAGCTGTGATCTTTTGGAAATGCAGTGAGGTTGACTCCTATTTCTTGAACCTGAGACAGTGGTTTCTTTCTCTTAATTTTGTGACATCCCTTAAAACTTTATCCAGGACTGCCACATGCTTGGTTTTTCCTGGAAAGGCAAAATTGTTCTGCTTGCTTCTTTAAAACATCTCTCTGCTATGATGCTTGCAAGAAACCCCAACCAATACTGCTGCTTACCATGCTATCTTGTTTCTGGGAACATCCTGATCTGTCTGGTTCTCTGCCTCAGCATCACAAGCATCCCCAGCAAGTCTGCACACTGTGTTTTTGTTCTGATGTGTACATCATCCAGGATGCTGGTATCTGGCTGAAGACTGTATGTACAGCAATACAACTAGCAGAAGAAGGGAGTCATGCTCCTTATACATTCTGCGGCAGTTCTCAGTGCTGCTCTTCATTTGACTAAGCTTTTTTCCTTTTGCACCTCCTATCTCTTATTTTATAGATCCTTCTCAGAACAGTCTCTTCCCTCTTCAAGCTGTGAATCTTATACATGCTGGTGTTTCTCTTCCTCATGCCCTCCATTTCCTTCCTTCCTGATTCTGAACTTGGTACTGATCCGGCAGTTCGTGATGGTCATGTTCTGCCAACTGGCTGACTGGCCTAGAGGCACTTGTAGAGAGATGCTTGAACCTACATTAAACATGTGCTGCTTTTCCTTTTGGTTTTCTGCTGTCTTTTTTTCCTGTCTTTTTTAATGAGTCTAGACCCTGCTGCCTAAACTGTTCCCAGTTCCAAGCAATTTTTTTGAATGCTTAGAAAGCACTGCATTTGATTTTCAGACCAAGAAATGCAGCAAGGTTGACCTCATAAGCTCAGCCAATAAATACAAGAAAATGTCTCCTAATTAATTAGCTTATTAACCATGATTAAATAGCCATATGGTTCATCTTGCTTCGATTCATTTGCTTTCCTCCCTTAATTCTGTCTTTTGGATCAGGAGTTCCTCTCCCATAAGAATCCCTCTTCCCTCTGTATTCCTTCCTTCTGCGTTTTCCTGCCTGTATGACTCTTGTTTATATTGAGAGCAACAGAGAGGACATGTACAGAGCTTTTTACTTATAGAAAGCAGTATGACAACTGTTACTAATTCTTCTGCATGATAAAGAAGTGTGTGTATCTGTATTTTGTTTAACTGGTAGCAAAAGAGATGAAGATCACCTGATGTAGTGGTGGAGGTAGGAATAAAGCTCAAGAGCTGCTGGACTTCAGATATATGTTTAATATGTTAAACAGTACTTAGCAGTAGAAAGGTTGGAAATAAGATGAAGATTCCTGAATCATTGCTAGATGTTGATACTCACATTGTCGCTGCAGCAGAGGCAGAATGTAACAGTGATTAAGGAGGAGGTGGAAAGACTCATCATAAGTGCTGAGTGACACCGCATAAAGGGAAGGAGTGAGAGGAAGCTTTTTGGTTTTATATTTTTGAGGCAAGCAAATTTAGTAGTAGAGGCTGGGTAAGAAACTGTGCAACCCTTCCTTTTAAGCCTTTAAAAGGTTTCTATCTGAGGCTAGAGGGACAGGACCAAGAGTTTCACTTTTTGGTCTCTTTTAACAAATTCCTCGTATTATGCCATTGCCCTTGGCAACTGGTGAAGTAAGGGGAAGGGCCACATATTCCTGTGAGAGGAGAAAGCAATTTCATTGCTAAAAGCCTGTTTTAAAAATATAATACTTGAGAGACTACCCTGGCATCCTAGAAACTGAGCCTTTGTGTCTATCCATGAAAGAAGTATGTGAGGACAGAAATGGTTTAAATGCCTTAATTCTGCCACTCTGCTGATGAACCTCTGCCCAGACTGGGTGTGAATCGGATGACCTTCAAATTTACTTAAAACAGTTAAACTTTTTCATTTGAATTTTGGAGCGGGTTTTGTGTTTCTGTTCTTGTAATATGAATAACTTAAGGACAGCAGCTTTCAACCTCTTCTGATTTATGAACGCCAGCTGGTTTTCAGTGTTTTTTCAGACCCTGTCAGAAATGTCACATACGCACATTACTGTATAGCATGTTTTAATTATTTTTCCTGAGTTCATGGATGCCTTTAAACTCATCTATGTTTCTTGGAGGAGGAGAAGGTGCAAACAGCAGTTTGAAAAGCTGTGGAAGTGACAGTTTATATAGAAACAACCTCAAAAAAAGCATTGGGGTTATTTTATGTTTTGGGGGTTTGTGTTTGCTTGGTTTTTTAAAATTGGTTAAATGACTCCTTTTCCCCATTCAAAAACATGAGTCCTCTCCCCTGAATAAAATCAGAGAACTCAACTTGAATTTATTTAGTATTTTACATTTGCTTTCATTATGAGGCCAAGTTTTCATAATTTTTTTTTCCCCTCTGCAATCACAAAGGCTGTAAAAATGATATAGTGGAGTCATGTAATGACTTGATTCTAAGAGCTAAAATTTCAGAATAACAATCATTAGAGCACTGCCAACACAGTTTTGAGCAGCCAGTGCTGTGCTGGCTTGAATCAGATTTCAATCAATAAACCAGAGGTGAAAGGAGCTGCTGCTCATCCTGTTTGAGAACTCCCTTTTCTTTATTTACCATTCAGTGCAGCAGCTAGGATTTCTTCAAAACACATGAAGGTTAAATGTCAAAACAACAGGCAAGTCTATTCTTTGCTGTATAGCTGAAATTGTTGTTTTGTGGATGAATTCTTAAGTGCTTGTTGCCATTGAAACTGCATTGATTTGGAGTTGGACTTGAATGGTCAGCAAAGGGCTTTTCAACCCTTTACTGCCCATGAGGAGCCTGGCAAACAAACCTGACAAAGCTTAGCTAAACTTAATTTTGACACAAGTGTTTTTCCTGTGGTCACTTAGTCAGACGCAGAACTTTCAATGACTGAGACAGTAAAATCTCTGTTAGCGTACCAGGATGGAGCTAATTATCAGTAGACAGAAATGATTTTTAAAAAATGTGATTATCTGTAGTTTAACCTGTCCTATCAGTTGTGATGGATCTGCCATTAATTTCTACCTTTTTCCCCCCTTTTTTGCCAACGTTAAGTGGCTAAAAGCCAAGGTAAGAAGTGTTATTTCTCCTTTGATCCACAGTGCCTCATGTGACTGATAGTAGAGGCTGCAGAGCCATTAAAACTGAAAACTAGCGCTCTCTTATGCTCTCCTCTGCTTTCCATAGGATATTTAGATTAAACATGCTATACTTAATTTTTTTTTAATTTACAGCGTTTAGCGTGTGTCAATATATCTGCGATACATTGACATCTGCATTTATACATAGATACATTAATTTCTCTAACACATGTAGTGCTTTGCTCTGAATTCAGTAGATGCCTTGATTCCCTTCACTTACATTTTTTGCAGGAGACTTCCCAGACAACCTGAATGACTCTGCTAGTCAAATAGCAGGGGCAAATTGAGAAATTCTGGGCCCGTGCTGACTGTATTGTACTGTCAGTGTTAAAGTTTGATTTAAATTATTAACACCTGAACAGAGATGAACACTAACGTGGCTTTCCTTTAAAGAAAAGAGCATATAAGAGATCTGTGCATGAACCTGACAATTGCCTACCTTTCTGATGTCTGTTGGAAATTAATGACAAAAATAACACTAAGCTTGTATTTAGACTCTTTGTATTTACTGGTCTTTGTCTTGCGTGTAGCTGAAAACTTGCTGTTTGACAGCTGTCTGGGAATTCTCACTTCACGTTCTTACACATCCAAAAAAAAAGCTGTCAATAATAGAGCTGCTCTGTTATAAAAATAAAATCATGTTTTCCCTTATTTCAGCATGGAAATAATCAGCCTGCAAGAACTGGCACCTTGTCAAGAACAAATCCGCCTACACAAAAACCACCAAGTCCTCCCATGTCAGGCCGGGGAACTCTGGGGTAAGAATGAAGACTGCTTGGTCCTACCTGTGTAATAGAAAGTTTTAATTGTGCAGGTGTTGGTGTTTCTTAAAAACATGGATAGATGGCAATTCTGTTTGCCTTTAGCAAAAAACACAATTACCTTTTCTGTATAAACCCTTTCAGCTGCACTGACTCTTTATTTTCATGATGACCTTTTGAAAGAATGTTTTTTCATGGGGGAAAGATTTATTATAGATATGGGTAAATGAGGAGGCTATTGTTACTCCTAATTTTTGGGGAGAAATCCTTAGTGACAAAAAAGAATGTCACTAAGGTTTTAACTTCAGTGTGGGAAAGACTTCACTGTTAAAGTTTTTGTCTGCTCATGTCTCAGTATTGTAAGATGTATGAAATGGCTGTTGGTGCTCTATTTGTTGCATTATCTAAGCAAAATTTGTGGCATTGTGAACACATTGGCAACATTGATTCTCACAGGTGTGTGCATTTTTATTTTTATGCCTAAATGGGAATAGTAAAATCCTTCCTTGAGTCAGTGTGATCACTGTGACCAGAGTTCCCTGTCATAGCACCTGGTTTGCTGCTGTGGGCCTGTGGGGAGTGAAATCTGCTTATCTTCTTGTGCCGGCAAGTAATTGTTGCTAGGGACCAAAATATTAATACCTGAGAAGCTCAGAGCACGTGCCATCTGGTTTTGTCTGTCCAACTGTGCAACCTTCCAAAAGGCATCCTAAACAAGAACTTCCACCTATTTGCCACTCTCAGTCTTCCCTTCATGCCGTGTGGGGGACTGAGGCACTGTAAAGATGGCTGGCATGGTTGTGTTGGCTTCAGGTATGTTGTCTGGGAGAGGTGGGGAGCTGGAAAAATGAGGAATAATGAGATGGAACAGGATGGGAATCAGGAGCAACGGTCAAGGAAAATTAGAAGCAGCAACTCCTTTTGTCAAAGACTTAGTGATTTTTTTTAATCCTGATTTGATGCTTTTCTGCTTCACGATGGCAGTGTTTGTTGTGTATTCTGCAGAGAAATTACCCTAGAGGTTTCCTCAGCATGTTTTGTGAAAATTCCCATTGCTCAAGGGCATGCAATCAGTATTCCAATTGTCGCTCTTATCCCAGCTGAGAAAGAGTTGTTTATCAGCCCTGGGAAGCTGGGTAGCGCTTTCATCTCCTCTTGGACATTTGCTAGCGAAACAGCAGTGCTGATGTACTGGTGAGCTGCCTCTTTCTAATGCTCGCCCCTGAACAAGCCAGAGCTGTTTGGTTGCCTTAGCTGATGCCTGATAAGGATTAATCAGCTGAACATCACTTCCAGATGAACTTGACGAGAGGCAGCAGTTGGCTGAGGGGGAGGAATAATGTGGGTTCGTAACAGAGATTTCTATCTGCCTTTCTTGTTCAGGAAGTACAGCTCTTGTCTTGAGCAGCCGTGTTCTGCCAAAGCATGAAGTATCATAGGCATGACTGTTTCCCTAATATATGCAGAAAAAATTGCTAGAAACCACAAGGATACTACTCTTCTCCCTTTGATCAAGAAGCCAGAGATAAGCGTGTAAAATCAGAAGCGCCTGGTGTGTAACATGGGCTGTTAAGTACATGCTGCCTATTGTGCAGCTTGTCCCTCCAAGGCAGGACTATCTAAAGGAATATGGTGGGGAGGAAGTCCTGCACAGAAATCACTTGGGTTGTAAAGGTAAAGGGACTGCAGGAAGCAAGGGTCTCTTCACCGGACCAGGGAGAAACTATGGAAGACCCTGAATGCTCGGGTTGGAAGCACCAGAGAGTGAATTGCTGGAGCTGGATGGAGGGAGTAGCTGCAGTCGTGCCTTGAGGGTCCTGGGGCAGAGGAAGGCCTTGGACTCCCTGTGGCTCTCCCTGGTGGCAACAGGCATCAGCACCGCACTGAAGCACTGGAGGACAGTGAGGTGGGGAGCGCTGGGCAGTGTCAGGAAAGAGTTTTTTCCTCCTCCATGCAAGGCTGGCAGAAAAGCAAAGGGAAAGCTTGGATTTCAGTGATGGAAAGAAATTGTTTTTGACTTCTCTGGTGCTTAGGAGTTTGAGTTCCTCAATGAAGCTGACAGTAACAAAGGAGAAACTGAGGCATGGCTGAACCTGAGGATGTAGTGGGGGTTTGCTTTTGACAATATTTTTAAATTGTACAGGCAAAAAAAAAATAGTCCTACAGAGCTGAGTAGTAGTTCCTATTGCCAGTGCATTCCAAGGTGGAATATGTTAAAACATTAGTTTTCAAGGCTATTTCTGTTGGAAGCACGCTTAAAATCTTCCCTGCTTATAATTTTATTTGGTGGTATTTAGAGCTCTATCTCTTAAAACTGGAATACAAAGTTTCTTTATTTTTCCCACGACTGATCTGTTTTGGCAGATCTATAGGTGGTGGCAGTCTGCATATTAAAGTCATCTGGAGTTCTTTATATAGACAAACTAATTTACAAACACCACAGTTGCATGCAAACAATTATGGTATTTCCACTTTTCTCTTTGAGAGGTTTTAATAATAAAATGTTAAGTTAAAAATTAGTACTGTTGCATTCCGTATTGTAAAAAGGAAGTCAATAAGTTTCTTAAAATATCAGGAAGCTATATAACATACCAACTCAGTTATAACCAGTAATTGAGCAAATGATTAAATGCCAGTAGTTTAGTATTTTTGTTTTTGCTTAGCTGGTGCATGGCCAAATTCCATGTCTTGCAAGGGATCTCTTAGTTACTGGTGAGAACTGAAGAGCTCTGCAGTCCAGTACAATAAATGCACTGTTCTTAAGGCAGTAATGGGTCTGGTAAATAGATCTTGAAAGATCTGTGTTATATTTCTGACGATGCAGTCTGCTAGGTGACCTTGGAAGTCTCTGGTCTTCACTTTCTTGGTCTGCAAAATGGAGACAATGAAGCTCATCTGTGAAGCACTTTAAGATCTGTTTAAGTGATACGGGATTGCTTGATTACTGCATGAAACAAAGCTACTAGGAAGAGCACTGGTGATTGCAAATGTAACTTTTCCGTGAATCTTTTAGCCTTACTCCTCTCTTAATGAGTTGAATACCTTTAGCCAAGAATGCTTTTAGGATGGTTAAGCATTTGGAGGGGAGGAGAAAGGAGGAAAAAGGAAATTGTTAGAGTGGAAGAGTTTGTCACGTGCAAGAATTTGTTGTGTGCATTGTACTGAAAGGTAACCCCGGAATATTACGCAGGTGTAATTCTTTTATGTTATGTAGTTCAAAGAATGTATTTTGGGTGGTAAATTTAGTTTAAGCTTTTAAAATCAGGTATGTGCTGTAGGCCAACTTGTATGCATCTGTCTACATAAGAGTACTTTAGAGAGTTGAACCTGACCTGTCTACCCCGCCTGGTGGAATTTGTTTAATATACTGTAATTTGGGTCACTGTGCAGTGATGTCTCATAAAAACTTGTTCATAAAGAACAAATGGCTTCACTACTTCATTTATCCTTTTGATCTTCTGATCCTTTATCTTTCTGTCTTCAAATCTTTTTTTCCTTGACCAGACGAAATACGCCTTACAAAACCCTGGAGCCGGTCAAACCACCAACAGTCCCCAATGATTACATGACCAGTCCTGCCAGACTGGGCAGTCAGCATAGTCCAGGAAGGACGGCTTCCTTGAACCAGAGACCAAGAACACACAGGTAGAGCATTTACTCACTGTAACTCTTCCCTGTCTAGCATGCTAAGGTTTACTAAAGTCACAGAAAAGCATTGAAGCTTTGTGCCTGTTGGCTTTTTGTTGGAAGGCAAAAGGAAAATTACTCTACCACTCTCCATTAAGAGAACTTCACTGTATTGTTGACTTCTCTAACATGTACGTGGAGTATGTCTTCATACTCTATAGAAAACTCAATATATCTAGCAACTTCTATAACCATAAGCCTCGTTTTATATAATCAGTGTATTTTGTTCTCTGGTATTTGTTTCCCAAGAATAAGCAAAACTTCAAAATTTATGCAGTTGCAAGGTAGGGTAGTGATAAGTCCTAATGGGTTTTAAGCTGCATTATTAACCTTCACCTGAAATACACTTAGGCTTTTGTTCTGTTTTCAAGACCACTAATTGCAAAGGGAAATTTCTGTTGATTAGAAACACTGTGATGAAGGTAGTCTGAAAGAGCTGATTGCGTTCTTTTGGCTAAAACTTAATGCTCATAATCAGTGCTAGCATGATAGAAGTACAAAATAAAACCGATTCACAGAGCAGGTATTGGCATCAGCCAGTTGTTTCCACATGCTTAAAGGCTTTATGTGTTTTAGGTGGGAAGAGTGTTCTAAGTGTACCTTGGAGTTTTTTATGTAATTTTTTTTCTGAATTGCAAGGGTAGGTCTTTGAGCATCTTGAGTGGCTTCATTTTTTTCGATTTGATTTTTATCATAGGCTTCAAACTGCAGGGAAAAAACAGATAAAAGAATTCAGTGTAGTTAGAAGTAAGACGTTAGCTTATTTTTTAGGGAGCTTCTTTCTTAATTTTTTTTTTTTAACTCCCAGTAGGCAGTTAAACATGGTAAGTCACTAATGAGGGTTGAGAGAGTGTTTTGGACAGTTGATCATGAAATACTGTTAGAATGAAATAACTTCTAAATCTAGCTGCAGTGAAGATCTTGTGAATCTGTTTAGCTGGCTACCGTGAATGCTCCCTACTCTTGTCTCACAAGATCTTCTTTTATGTAAACTGCAGTCAGAAATTCAGCTGCAACCATGGTGACAAGATCAAGGTCTTCAGCAGACAGAACACTAATTTTGAAGGAATTATCTTGGCTTCCATTTCAGATCACTGATTTTCTTTTTTGTAACACTGTTATTTTCTTAAGACACATTTGAATGATTTGTGCTTGACTCTTGACAGCACTGATTTGTAGCTACCCAGGAATGGTAAATAAACTATAACATCATTGAGTATTCTAATCAGCATGGATGGGTTGAAATGGTGTTTTGGCTTCAGAACATCTTGACTGTTTGGTTCCCTTTATATTATCCATTTAATCCATGTAAATTCAAACCTTGGCCTAAGGAGCGCTCTTGGATAAGAATAAGGACAGATTCCGCCTGAATCTTGATCCTTTTCAGCTCCCTAAATGTTACGGCCTCCAAAGGCATGTGTAGAAACGTTATCCAGCAGTTCACTAGAAGTATGTTCTGTAAAAATCTGTATTGCTAGCCTCTAATTTGTGTATTATATAATGGTACTTAAGACAAATTGTGACCTGGCTGTACAGTTACCTTTCAGACTCTCTTAGAAACGAACTTCTCGTACAAAAAAAGTGTGTGCATGGGCAGGGTAGGGGGGAGTGTTAGGTATACAGAAAATTATCCACACCATACACCACACCACACCCTGGCTTATCGTGGCTGTTGTCAGTTAAAAAGTTCTCAATCTAAACTTCTGCTCTGAGTAGAGGAAATGTTCTTTCAGCTGACAGCATAAATAATCTTAAATAATTATTTGTAGTTTAGGCGTGGACTCTTCCAGCCGCATCTTATTACTTTCAGTTATTACAAGGCCCCTGAACTATTCCTGCAGCTCTTACTCCATTGCCTAGAACTGGTATGGTTGCTTACCTTTTTTAAAGCATTTAATTAGACATTTTATGCATAGTGATGTTTATCAGCTTAGCTAATTCCATTTATTAGGAGTGTAATGCATACAGACTTGATTAGCTGTAGCAATTGTAGGTAGGTATACAGGCATTTTATAGGGCATTTTTCAACAGTGTATAATTGAGTTAGGCTAGCAGAGTTCGCACTAGAAGTGTGGCTGTTGATAGGTCTTTTTAGGAAATGCTGTGCTAACACTTCTGTTTTTCTTTTATAGTGGTAGTAGTGGAGGAAGTGGCAGTCGAGAGAATAGTGGAAGCAGCAGTATTGGCATTCCCATTGCCGTGCCTACACCTTCACCGCCAACCATTGGACCAGGTATGTATGACTCTTCCCATGTTAACTTAAGGCTGTAATGTCAGTCGCTTGTGTTTGCAGAGGGATTTTGACTGAATGGGATGGGGTAGAAACTGTCCTGAAGCACAGTCTTAGTCAGGAAATCTCTTATGAGTTCTGAGGGACATCTAAAGCTTTAATTTTTTACCAAAAATACCTGCAGAACAGTCATGTACAGAATAGCGAATGCTTAAAACACCTTTGTCGGGCCATGTTTTTGCAAGATAATCAAGGTGGGGAGGGAATAGAAGGAGAGGGGTGTATCCTTTTAAAGCTTGAGTGTTTTTTTAAATGCCTATCTACAATTGGGCATTTCTGAATGTCCTGAGAAGCAGCAGCAACTGTGTACATGTTTGATGGGAAATGTTGTTTTCTGAAATAGCCTGCTAACTTTGCCATCTGCCAATGATGGTATGTACATGTTCTTTTTTAATTAAATAAAAGTCTTTACTTCAAATAAAATGCGGAAGATGACCTACAAAAACATGCTAGTAATAGAATTGAGGCTTATCCTCCAGTGTTGTTTCTGCTATGATTACAGTCTAAATTCGCTAAGCTGTGATGGAGATCATTGAGAGAGGCAGGAGAACTAGTGTGTATAAAATAGCATAGCAATAAAAGAGAACTGTGCAGGATCTCTCGGCATTGAAATCATACTCCCTTGTCTTTAAGAATGATGAATGGTGAGAATGTGTAGGATCCTTCTTTATTATAAGCCAGCAGGATTATTATCTTGGTAGTAAACCAACTCAGTCACTTGATTACTATCTGTGTATTTTGTAAGCACATAAGATGTACTTGCACAAGGGAATAGTGGAGTTTTGGTGTAGTGTAACTTGGCTATTGCACCTCTTAAATCTCTGTTCCTTGGGTGACAGGTCTTCACTTTCTTACGCACATGTAGGTTTTCCTTTCCCAGGTGTTTCTGATCCTGCAGTGGTACAAATAGGTATGAAATTGTCTGGCATTCCATAAAACTCAATGTGAATAAAAATCTGCAGGTACAGAACCCGGTATAGGATCAGGGCCCGAATTTGTATGGGTTGATTGAAGTTGAATTTCTGTATTTATTTCATAAGCCTACCAAGTGCCCATGCTTTCTTAGTTGGTCTTTATTTTTTTTTTAATATATGGCCTAATTGGGAATATAAACTATTTTATTAGCACACATTTCTGTTCCTCCTCCTCCTGGAGCCCTGCCAGCACCACCACTGCCACCACCTCTCCCGATGGGCAGTCTGATAGGTGAGACTTGTGTCAATGCTGAAGTGATTGCAGTCATGCTGCATAATCAATAATCATCTCTTTCTAATGGACTTAGTGAGGGCGTTTTTTCTTCTGCAGTGGGGTCTACATAATTTTTGTATAAAAATCAGTTCTGGGATTATTTTTGGTTTGTTTTAAAACAAATTAATCTCCACTAATTTCCTGTGGTTAAAGCCTCTGAAGGTAAATGGACAAGGTACAGGGAAAATTCTGCCAGTTGCTTGAAATCTGTGTTCCCAATAAAGCTAAGATCCAATTAGTCTGATCTAAAAGAAATCAAAATCGGCTTGAATATTGGTATTTTGCTGTATCAGTCCTGCAGCTGAAACTCAGCCACAGCAGCTGCACTCTGGCTTAAAAATGGTACCTGATGTGTAGGGTGATGTATATATTCTGTCCCGTGGGCTTAAGGTGACTGAAAAGCAGAAGTGTCTGTCACAGTGGCTTGAGTTTGATTGTGTAATGCTGCAGGCAGGTGACAAACTGAAAGACCTGAGGATACAAACAAACAGTTCTTGAAAAATCACTTCAAACATTACATGTAGCTGTTAGGATGGGATCTAAAAGTAGTACTTTTCAAAACAGGCAGGATAAATACCTCACCCTTTCCTATCACAGGTTGATGACAAAATTCATTGATTGCATTATGAAACTAGCTTTGGAGGCTTTGACCCACATAACCTTTGCACTTTCCCTTACTGAAGTGTAAGCGAAAGTGACTCTGGATAGCATTACAGGACTACAAACTTATGATCGCACACTCTTTGTGTATATAAGTGTGTGTGTGTGTCTTTTTGTATCTATATATTTATATAAGATATATCCGTATGTATATAAAAGCACAAAACATTTTATTGAAAAACAATTTTTGTATTTAAAAATTGCATTGATCCGTGTGACCTCAGTGTGTAAGATTCATTAGTTTGCAAGGTGTGATTCTTTTCTCTGTCAGAGGTTAATCCAAAGAACTTAAATTGTTTTATTAACCTTGACGTTCGTGCAGCAAGCATGTGGAAGGTAAAAACGGGTGTTCATCCTGAAGAATGAGTGACATGTCTTTCTGTCAGCTGGCACTAGTCATTCTGATTTGTTCGTGCAAATTCCATCAATATAAAAGCCCAGCTAGCAAATATGATTGATAAATGTGCCAAGTGTCTGAACCTCTTGACATTTGTTTTACTGTTTTGTTAAGAGTGTCTTTTTATATTAGATTGGAGACAAGTTCTGGTTCACAATGGAAAACATTTGCTTTGAGCAGAATGTGGATTTTTTTTTTTTTCTGTGTGCTTTTTAATAAAGGGTATTACATGTAGATTAATTAAGATGTGCTTAGGAGTTGGAAGCTGATTCAATTTTCCAGTCAAATCCAGTCTCTTAAAGTAGTTCTCAGCATTTCTCAAATGCCCTTTATATGAGTGTTGGTTTATGTCCTGTGTCTTTTTTCTCATTATTGATTATAATGGGGATGTTTGTTTTTTGTTAATGTCCTGTTACTGGCCTTAAAGTATTGGAGACCTGTAATCAAGTATTTCCCGTGGTCTGGGCTTTTTTCTGCATTCTATCCCAAGTAATGCTCTGCTTAAGTCTTTTCCTTGGTTCCTCTGGCTAATGCTTTTCAGCTGCTCCGGGTTCAGCTCCTGGTTCCCAGTATGGCACAATGACCAGGCAAATCTCGCGACACAACTCTACCACTTCTTCAGCATCTTCTGGTGGATACAGACGGAATCCTTCTGTGACTGCCCCATTTTCTGCTCAACCTCATGTTAATGGCGGGCCTCTTTATTCTCAAAATTCAAGTAAGCTGCTGAGCTCTGAAATCACAAACTGTTTTGAGCAAAATGATTGTAAAAGCATGCATGGCATTTTAATTCATTTATGAAGAGCATCAATCAAATTACTGCTTTCTTTCCTAAAATAGAAGGAAAAACAAACAAGAAAAACCATATTGAGGTTGTACAGTGATTGCACTATATGCAATTATACTGTTTTCCCCTCTGACTTGTTTGCTGTTACTCATGACAAGAAATTATTATGATTGCCTATCTAATTATAGGCACATTATACTTAGCATTTCAGGTGTGCTTGGAGAACATAAACTAAAACCAGATTTTTTTTGCAGGAGACCTAATATAGTTGTAGTATAGTCCCTACTCTACTGGGATAGTAGCAAGAGAGTATTGTCAGAGCACACACATGTAACAAGCTTCTCCCATTACACAGTTCCTCCCTGTCTCTCTCTGTCCTAAATCCTTTCCTGATTCCAAGTTTCTCTTTTGTTTTAGTTTTAAGCTTGGCTGTTAAAGAAGAGCTCAGTCTCTCTCTTTCTAGCAGACTCCTCATCTGTGCTTGCACACTAGTAGTAGTTTAGATGGAGATGGAAGAGTGAAGGGATGGATGCCTTGGGCAATTGAGCAGGTTTTAGTCAGCAGCATCCTGCCCACCTATCCAACGGGGCAACAAGGTTCACTGCAGAAAGATCTGCAAAATAAGGATCTACTTGAGTGTTGGTAGAAAGCTGTTTCTATCAGGAAACTTCTTCCTTGCTGTTTCCATAAATTTTGACCAGATACACAGAGGAGTGATAGTCCTCTAATGGTTTCTGGTGGTGTTCTTCAGCATGCCAAGTCTTTAAACTTAAGTAATATTTGTTTTAAAAAAGAAATGTTAATGTTTGGGCCGAAGATCACTTTGGACCAGTGTTTGCTGTTGTGTACTTACTGTTAAAGAGTGCATATAAAATGTTGGAGACACTGAGGTGAAGAGCTTTCTCAATGGTTTAGAAGTAGTATGTTTATCAGAAAGCTTTTTTATATGCAGACACGGTATCTGTCTTGGTGTCCACCCTGTCATATGCACCACCTCCCCTCCTGATTTTCCTCCCACTCTCTCTCACCCATAACTGGCTCTTCATTTTCCTCCACACTCTTGTTCATCCAAATTAATTCACCATAACAACAGAAATTCCTTCCTGTTTGAACAGTTGTGGTCTGTTGAATAAACAGGGCTTTACTTCTGGAAATAGTTCAGTTATCTTAAATGCTGTGCACACCACTGTTTGTGAACATTTACATTTGTCCAAAGCAATTTTTTGCTCAAATGCAGCTGTTCTTCCTTAATCTAGCCTCTCTGGTGTTTTCAAAATACTGATTGTCAACATTTTTTAAACAGTATTTTGATGGGTGTATTTTTCAACTTTAAACTGTTTTCCTCTATTTCTATAACTGCTGGGTTTTAAATTTTTTAATGCTACTGTCTTGACATTAAATCCAGGTCCCATGTTTCCTTAAGGTTTTACTTTTCATGCTAACAAATACTCTGTTTTCATTCTTAGATGTTTGCTTCAATTTTGTGAGAAACCTGTTTGCTCTCCCTTATTTATTGATCATTTCTCCCATACAGTTTATTTGATTATTGGTTTTGTAATGAACTAAATGCTCCATTTTTATTCATCAAACATTAATCTTAGTTATGGCTTTATTTAAAACTGTTGCTTACATGGAAGTACAGAACCTCTTTCAAATTTGGTTCCAACTGGATTACTCTGCTGAATTCGCACCTTCACAGGAATTTCTCAGCTTCAGTGCAAGAGAAATTCCACTGAGAAGGGGCACAGTATAAACAAATGAGTCAGTCTTGTTGGTTTTTTTCTTTTTCTTTTTTTTTTCTTTCCCCCCACTTCATGGGGAGACGTCCTGCCAGAGCTGATACTTTGAATGGCATGGCCTACTGCTACCATGCCGCTTTCCTACCTGTGGAGGGAAGAGGCTGTCAGCCCATCTCGGCTGTCAGCCCGGCATCTCTGAGCACTGGTGCCATGTGCCTCATATCTCATTACTCACCAAATAGCTACATACTTCAGAGAAGATGGCCTTGCAAGTGCATCCTGGGGAGCTGTGTGCTAGTGTAGCCAGTGGTAGCTGTTGAAGCCTTTGCCAGCCTCTTAAGTTCCTGAGTGCCTCTAACCACAGAAGAATTAATAATTTAAAATAAAGCTCCATTCTGCTCTAAACCCCTCTGGTTTTCCTACCAACAAGCAACAATGTCCCTTTTCCTATGTAAAACAAAAACATAAAAAGGCAAGCCACTTCCCCCTGTCCCAGCAGAAAAAAATTATGGGAGGTGCTCTGTGTATGAATATTAAGAATTGATGTTGCAGTGTTTCCTTGTAAAGTAGTTTTCTTTGCTCTGTGTGTTGCTTTGCTGCACTTGATGTAGTGCTCTACACTTAGTTTAGAGGAGTCCAGAATCCTGCGAAACATCACCTCTACTTCTAGTAGTGTACTTTTAAAAGATAACCACTAAATTGAAGTAATCCTTATGTGGCAGCATGACTAAAAGCTCAGTTTTGTTTGCTCCCCCAGTGAAGCAGAGCAAGTCCTTTCACATGTGCACCCTGTGAGCTTCCAGACACACAGCCTGTGCTCCGCTTTTTATTCAGGGGCATGCTTTGCTTTTTGATCCTCGATTGGCTAACCACGAATTCAGCCTTGTTGGAAACACAAGCTTGAAGAAGGTTCTTCCGTGTGTGTGTTCTTGTTGTTCTTTACATACTTTGTTTTGTGGTCCTCGTTACTGACGGCTGCTTTTGTTTGTTTCCTTTTTTTTTTTTCCTTTGTCTGTTTGACTTTCCCCGATATGGTGTGTGTGTTGCCACCAGTTTCTATTGCTCCACCCCCTCCCCCTATGCCTCAGTTGACTCCACAGATACCTCTCACAGGCTTCGTGGCCAGGGTGCAGGAAAACAGTAAGTTTGGACAAGCTGAGCCATTAAAGGGTAGAGCCTTCTTTCTTCTAGCATGCATGGCTGGCAAGTCAGACTCTATTTTGTTTCTTTTTCCAGAAGCTAATACCATCTTGCATTCTAGTGTCAATATGCTATTGGAGCTGAAGGGCACACTCTTCAATATTTTATAACATATGCATGATTATTACTGACCCATTTAAGTTCTGTACTGCAAATTTATTATAGAAATACAGTGTGAAATATGTGACATCTGCTTGATTTGAATATAGAAATGTATCTTAATTAAAATTATTAATTTCATGTTGAATCATCCTGCCTGAGGCTTTTTCACTAGGGATAATTGATAAGTTTTACTAGAAAGACTTATGTAGACTGTCAAAATACATACTGTGTAACCATTGACTCTAATACTGTGGTAGTTTTCAGAAAGCCGTATAGTCAATTGAACATATGCAGTCTTACGATCTAATGCCATTACAAAGGAGCTTGTAAGATATTTCTCCTCTCATCAGCCTTTCATTCTCCATTTCTTTGTGTTCTCTAGCCAGATTTCCCTACTGAGCTTCTTGCAGCATAGCTCTGCTTGTTGGGTTTGGGAGAGATACGCTCCCTGGGTATGATCTGTGCTGCAAGGTGTTTTATACTGGTAACTCTGCTTTTACTATTACTTCTTGATTCATTTCAGGTGAGTGTTATAGTCCCAAATGCTAGTGCAGGTGTAAAATGGTGTTCCTGATATGGGGACATCTTTGCTGTAGGAGTACATTGCAGTTCTGTAAGCAACAGAATGAATGCAATGTAGATAAGGCATGAAGTAACTATAAAATGTTTTTAAAGTGTTTGGGAGCCATAGCAAAGTCTGCTAGGATCTCGGAGGCTACTATTGTTAGGGCCCTCCAGATCTGACTAGTGCTGCTGTTCAGCTTCCCATTAGAGCTTTTAAGTGGTCATGTTCCGAGTGTTACCCTAGAGATAGGAGGCATCTCTCTGGTTCTTATTCAAAAATAAGGTATTTTGGTGTTGTGTTAGGTAAATAGTAAGGATCATGTTGATGTAGAATAGTATGACACAAAATTGTGTTGACAAACCTTTCCAAAATTCTAAGTGTAGAGGTAAACCTACTGAAGATGAAGGTTACAGAATGTCTTCACTTGCAGATAAACTTGAGAAAAGTGACACCTGCTTCAGAATTGTTCCAAGTATTGTCCTCCTGGAGATTACACAGCCCTTGGGAGAGCAGAGGTGAAAGGGACAGACTTATTTGTGTGTGCAACAACAAAATGCAAGCTGACTTGTGAATGAGATTGCAGCAAAAATAGCTGAAGCTTGAAATCTGATTGTAGGAATCGTTTGTTTTATTTTTTTTTCTTTTAACAGTCCCTTGGGTTTGAAAATTTTATAACAAGTATGGCTTTGAGCTGCTGCTGCCTCATTTTGGAGGCAGGGGTGCGTGTCGCGGTCTGCGCATACGCTCAGCGAAACTGGCTGTAGAGGCTGTTGTTGAGTTTTGGCATTGTGTGCTAGACTTCCATCTGCCTCATTTTCTGCAAGAAGTCTACGGGGGGAGTGGAGTTAGGGAGACACGTGGATAGGCTTGTCTTTTCCTTATCGTGAAGATCTGTGGATTTGGAAAGCAACACCCTCTGCTCTGTGGACTTCTTTCAGAGGACAAGGACAGAGGGCTTAGAAACTATCTAGTGCCTATTTTTTCCTGCGCCCTGCGCCCAAACTGTGAGTTTCTCCTTCAGAGAGGTTTTCGAGTGAGTCCAGTGCCCAGGGACAACCGATTGGATGTAAATTGCTGTATTGTCACACCCGGTCCTTTCAAAAGCAGTCTGCTGGTCCCCATTTAGAGAACAGGAATGTATATACACACAAGTCTCAGTTTGGAGCTGTATAAATACTGGTCCTTTTACCCTTCCTCATTTAGTGTGGTTTTCTGTTTGTCCTTTTTTTCCTCCCATGGGAAAAGTAATTCTATTCTAGAGTCTGCTTGGTTTAAGTCTGAACTAGAAAAGTCTAGGTTAAATCCAAGAGTTGGGGGATACTTCCATGGGGTGGCACTTGTCTAATTTTCTGTTCCATTCTCTCCCCTTGTTTAAATGTGAAGTTGAATTGCTTTACATGTTTCCCATAAGGTATGCAGTTTCTGCGCTACATCTCAGTTAGGGTATGTGTTGGTGCTTTCACACTTGCATTTCCTGCCCTTTTTTCTTCTTTTCAAATAAGCAACTTCATTGTTGAATAAATACAACTTTTTGCATTTCTTAAGGTAAGCATTTCTCAAGATCTCAAAGGATTGTTGTTTCAATGCTGCTGTTTTTTCCTGGCTGCAAACAGAAATCAAGGGAAGAAATACATTTTGTGAAAGATGTGCCGAAACTACTGCACAAAACGAATCCATTCATAAACAGTGTTGTCATGTGTTCGTGGTGGATTAATGAAGCCTGCCTGTGAGTGCTATTCAGTAACACGGGCGAGACGTAGTGTTCACTCAGCCAAAGACTTTGTTAGTCTCTCTCCAACTGATATAAATGGGCTTCTGTATGGGAGAGGAATCACTGATACAGTGGCAGCCAGTCTTACTGATGGGAGAGAGCTGTGGGCTATGCAGCTCAGCTGGTCAAGCTGTAGAGGAGCTGGGCTTGCAGGTGAAGAATAGCATTAGCCCTTCAAGGGGTAGAGAGCGGGCTGGGTGCCAGGGCTGAGGCTGCTCTGCCCCACCAGCTCCTGCTGGCTTCCGCCCCCTCACAGCAGGATGTTTGGCTTCCCCTGTACCAGCGCAGCTGGTGTGACCCCATGGGAGCTATACTTAAGCCCCGTGTCAGGGGCTTGTGGCTGAAGAGCAAAAGTTAATCACTACTGGTGTAGTGGCCAGGCGAAAGCAAAGGGCTTTAAAGCAAACAGAAACCTGTTTCTAATCTCCAGTGCCATTGTAACTAGCAGTAGCTAAAGCTTCACTCACTGTTCTTCTTCCCTTGCCCTGCAGCTTTGCTTTCTCCTCAAAATTAGTGCCGGGTGCTGGAGCTACAGGCTCAGAGCACATGCCCCACCTGATGGCTCCTTCCAATCAAACCCTTCCTAGACCAGTAGCTTTCAGCCTGTGTTTTCAATGTGCAGACTCCCAAATCTCTTGTAATTAAATCTGTATTGCGATATAATGGAGTTTAGTGACAGTAGCTTCTTTTCAGTTAACTTCTGGCTTCATAGTGCTTACACCTAGGTCTGTGTGTAGAGTGGACCACAGTTCCCAAGCAATAGGAGACATGACTTGCATCTGAGCATGCTCTCTCTTTCTCTCCCCCCCCTCCTTTGCTGCCAGCTGCTGTGAATGTTACTGAAAACTAATTTGATGAACTGATTTTAAGAGTGATTTGTACCATAATGCCTTTCTCTTTTTCCCTTTCCCAAACCAACTTGTAATTGTGCTGATTGGAGAATCTCAGGGCAGGGATTTGACATTTTGGATTATACACTTAATTCCTTGAGCACTTTTTCCCCAAGAGCAGCAGCTGCCTGGTGTAGTTTTCCATTTATTAATTGAATCCTGGATGTGTGCACACACAGAAGCTAGTCTGAAAGATAAGGACCTGTACAAAGCTTTTCTTCTGCAGAAGGATTACTTGGGTTTCTCTTACCTGGTTAAATCTTAAACACTAGTCTCTTCCCCTTTTTATGCTCCACACTAGATCTTTTTGTCCCCTTAACGCTAGCTCTGAGAGAGAAGGAATCCAAGGAAGCAGTGTTCAGAAATAAATGAAAGTGATTGTTATAGACAAAGGATTTATTAAAAAATCATCAAGCTGCTGGTCCAGTCCAGAGGCCTGTTGCTGCCTGGCTCAGAGGGTGCCACTCGGAGTCCTCCCATAGCTAACCGCTGCAGCTAGCCCCTCAGCGCGTGGACGTCGGAGCAGGAAGCTTTCCTCTCTGCTGGTGTTCAGCTTATGCCCTGCAGCATGTGCTTTGACTCTAGTAGCATTTATACCTAGATTTGACCACTAATAACAAATGTAGTTGTATGTTGTAGATGTTAATACAAAGCCTCTGTTTCTAATCAGTGCATGATATTATAGTGCATGCTATGTGTGTTGTCCCCCCACCCCTTTTATTTACAGTGTACAGCCTCAGGTTTGTTTGCATCTCCACCCTATTTTGATTTAAGAAAAAAAACCAATCTCCAAACATTTCTAGTTGCTGATAGCCCGACTCCTCCCCCGCCACCGCCTCCCGATGAGATGCCGATGTTTGATGACTCTCCTCCTCCTCCACCCCCACCCCCTGTGGATTATGAGGATGAGGAGGCTGCTGTTGTGCAGTACAGCGATCCCTATGCAGATGGAGATCCTGCTTGGGCACCTAAAAACTATATAGAGAAAGGTAAGAGAAGTGCTGCAGCTCTGTGTTACTGCAGTATCGGAGGATTAATGGCATCTGAAGGGA
Source organism: Phaethon lepturus (assembly GCF_000687285.1). NCBI lineage: Eukaryota > Metazoa > Chordata > Aves > Phaethontiformes > Phaethontidae > Phaethon > Phaethon lepturus. The sequence continues at coordinate 41,899 of NW_010545835.1, forward strand.
ATGAAAGACTTAGCTTGGATCTGATGAAAATATTCATCATCCCTGCTAAGGCGGAACTCTAACCATTCTTTTCTTAGTTTGTCTGTGGCTAATACCTAACGTGATAAAATACAATCCTTCCAAAGAAGTATTATAAAATACCTTCAAGCATTCTAGAATGGATAAAAAAAATAAAATCCTTCGTTATGAGAAGCAGATGTAAATCAGATGGCTTTCATCTTTGCTGAGCTGCTGGACTGTGTCTGCAGCTATCTCAGGATTGCTGGGCAATCATCTAGAAATAGGGTTGCAAAAAAGGCCAGGAAGTCCAAGCTATATTTATCCCATCAAACTAGATAGATCATTAGACTTTCAATGACAAAATGTAGTGAGACTTCCTTGGAGACTTATCAGTGACTCTAGATCAGCAGACTATAAACTGTGCTTATATATGAACTCATATAGTAAATGTCTTCCTGTGAATAACTGAGATGCTGATTTCCTTCCTGCCTGTAGAGTTGTCTGTGTTCTGACAACGACCATTTTGTCAACAGCAATGTTGCAAGTTTTCTCGTGATCTGGCTGGTATTGTCATGCATATGAAATGGGGTAGGGTACCCGTGATACCTGTCTTGGCAGAACTGCTGTGTTCCATCTTCACTCCTAGCTGGACAGTGTGCAGGACATGCCCATAGGATGAAAATAACTTACACACCGCATCATTATTTCCTAGGTATTAAGACATCAGACTTCTGAGAATATACATATGTAAAACAGTAGGTTCTTGGAATTCATAAAACTGAGCGATTGCATAAATTGGTGTTAACTCTTTTGAAGGGTAAGGCTGTCATGTGCAAAGTTTATGTATTTGTAGTGGTAGTTTTTAATTCCAGTATTATTGGTGGCAACATTTACTTTCCTTAGGGAGATTTCTGCTTTGTTAATTGCACACAATGAGTTGGAGGTTGGTAAGAATAATGTATTCACCAAGCAGGTACTGAAAAATAGCTGATGTTGCTGTAAATTTGCTTCTACTTTTTCCTACAGTAACTTTTATACTTGCACTCCTTGCAACTCCTTGAAAAGTAATGCCAAAACTTATCACATAGAAGCTCTGTGGCAAAGACCATCCATTTCTGTACAGTGGCTTAAGCAGCTGTTTACAAGATCATACACTGAAGTACATGCTATGTAGCTGCAGGGGCCATAGTGTAGACTTTTTTTTTTCTGTTGGTCCATTTCTACGGAATGTTTTATTTATTTGTTTATTTATTTTCTCTAATTGAGAGAATCCTATACAGGGATCTGTAATGCTTTTGAGGTAATCTGACCGGAAATGACTGCCACACTCACGGAGCCAGTTATTTCATGGTGCAGCTTTTAAGAGTCCATACGCTCCGCTATCTCCCTGTCAATAGTTTAACTAAGTGTTGAGTGTGGTTAGCACCCACTTCTTACTGGTAGCTAATGTTGCAAGAAGAGTGAAATTTCATTTTCTGGACTTCATTGGCAACAGGGAAAGCATGTGAATTCATTATGGAAAATCCCAGGATAGCAAACTAGTCTTCTAAAAAATAATTGTACTTTGAAAAATGTTAACACTGGTGCTATTAATAAAATGCTAAACGTGTCCCTGTTCAATCCACAGTTGTTGCTATATATGACTATACAAAGGACAAAGATGATGAGCTGTCGTTTATGGAGGGTGCAATCATTTATGTGATAAAGAAGAATGATGACGGCTGGTATGAAGGAGTTTGCAATCGAGTAACTGGCTTGTTTCCTGGGAATTATGTTGAGTCAATCATGCACTATGCCGATTAAAATCCTTTGCTTTTCAAAGTTGGGTCTTGTATTCAGTCATACCATGATTATTTACAAGGGGTAACTACAAGCTAACAGAATTGTCTTAATATACTTTAAAAAAAAAATGTGCCCATTTCTTCAGACCACACTGTTTTAATGGTATGATTGAATGTCCAGCTCTCTTAAGTCTCTGGAGACAGTCTGTCTTACCTGATGGCAATTTGTAAAACAAGCAACTGTCTATAACTGGTTATACTTATTTACTTACGCATTGTTAATTTTATGACCAGCCTAAATATTCTGGGGAAGTAGGGTATAATATTTAATGAACCATGATTCAGATTGTGCCATTACATTTTTCAGTACAGCATGGTAACTAACACTATGTTAGACTAACATATTAAAATCTGGATGAGAAGTTTAATGTTTGTGCTGGTCATAATACTTTTGTTTAGACTCTTTGCTCATTCTTGAACTATATTTGTTTAAAGCATGCATACAAACTTATGTATTGAAATATACTTTTTTAAAAATCCAAGATGCTTCCAATTGTTGTAATCTTTACCTGGAGTATTCTCACTAAAGTCTATTACAATGAGTTGTTTGGGTCTAAGGTGTCCATGTGAATCAAAAAATGGGTGGTCTTATGTATGTGTAATTTGTACCCAAGTTTTTTTAATGAGTAAATTTACATTATGACTTTTTCCATTCATAAATATATAAGTGAACCAAAGGTCTTGTCCATTACTTTGTTGGTTGGCTTGGCAAAGAATTTTGGAATGCTTTCGTAGCGAAATCATGGCTGTGTTATCCCAGGCAATGTACTAAAAAGCAAATGTTTGTAATGTGACTTTATCACTGACAGAGGGAAAATAAATTAGATATGAAACCTGAATTACACATTTATACAAACTCTTAAAAGTTCTTTTCTTCCAAAATTAATTTTAGCAAGGATTCTTGATTGAATCTACTTACCTAGATGCAGTAAGTGGAACACTGTCTGTAACTGACATTTCTCAGTGGAAACTCTGGCTTGGTGATGTGCCTAGCTGAGCAGAGACAGCAGGCAGTCCTCAAGATAGGACAAGGGGGGAACAAACATGACAGGCTGTGGATTCATTTTACAGGGAATGCAATACACTGAGCCACTGTGTTAAGGGATCACAGGCAGAGATAGTTAGAGCTGATGTACTTCCCTGTTATGCTAATTCTGTGGCTTAAATATCCTGAAAAGGAATGTGGTAGTACTGGGTAATTACTGCAAGAGGAATGTGTCCGGGACTTCAAAGCAGACTTCTAGGAGGGTATTAAATATACTTTATAAATGAGTGATGGAAGGTGATGGAGTTGAAGCTTTGACTGGCTGCTGAGTCAGCCATTTTCAGCATGAGTTAGAAATACTGAGCTTTTAATTTTCCTAACTGTAGCAATCTCAAATTCTGCTAGCAAGTAGCAACCAATAACATACCTGTATTTCATTATGAATTGGAAAACTTCTCATTTATGTATATAACCACTTAAAGTCTACATATAGTCTTTTATAATAAACGAATTTTCACATATACAATTCCAGGTACTTCTGTAGTTTTAACAGCCAGGAAAGCATTCAAACCATCTCTCTTCACAGGAGTTTACCAGATAGTAACATGCATGTTCTGTTTATTAGTGTGAACAAGTGAAATCTGGAGCAACTTCAGTCTCGTACACTGATTTATATTTATTCTCATTGTGACCTTTGTGCATCAACATGTAAACATCTTTCCCACTCCCCACAATTAATAGCCCCCACTAAAACAATTGTACAGCACAACTTGATTTTCTCTGAACTGTACGGCTTCCCACAATAAAACACTTTAAACTTGTTTTTTAAAAAAAAAAGTAGAAGGTCCAAAAAAAAAAAGAAAAAAGTTTTTTAAAAAAATAATTTTTGGTAGCCTGTGTTGGAAGCAAGTAACTTTTGAAGTAAATTTAGGCACAGTCTGGTAAGTAGCTGCCAGAACGAGGGGAAGGAGTTCTCTCACTTGTCTCGCATGAGTACCATTTCCGTCAGCTGAATAAGGGCTTCTCTTTCAGGGGATGGCCGTAGCTTACTGATCTCTCTTGTAGCTTCGTGGCAGTAGCGCTGGGCGAGGTAGGTGGTTTGCTGCACACCATCACTCTTATGTAAGAAGACAGTTAAAGGTAATGGATAACTGGTCAGCCTCCCTCCTGCCTTTTGCCTCTTTGAGTTACAGGGGGAAGTTTAAGGTCACTAAGTACCCTCAACCTTTAATTATATTCTAAAGGGGAAAGGAAGAGGATTCATTCTATGTTCATTGAATCCTACCTCTCTTCCCCAAACTGTAAAAATACTAAAACTCGTCCATGCTAAACTATACTTACAAAACAATACTGGTATTAATAACATACTATTCAGTAGGATTAGAAACCAATGGTTTAATCCCTCCCCTCCTGCCCTAAATAGAGGTGTACAAAAAACCCATGCTATCCTGAAAAAACAGGTATTAATTTTGCACAGACAATTCAGTCTTTTCAGACCAGAGTCAATTGATACAGAGCATGCACTGCAGTTACAAGACTGACTGGTAATTACACATCGCTTACACCAGTTATTGGATACAGCTACTCTTCAGCTGAAGGAAGCGAGTTCATGCATGAGCTTTTTACTTTTATTATGTGGATTTTATGCGGGG
>NW_010545835.1:46407-52614 GCF_000687285.1 Phaethon lepturus
GGGGCGCAGAGGGAAAAAAAAGCCTTCAGTACCTAGTATTTCTGCTAATGCTCTGTGCCAGTAAGACAGCTGAAGACTACATACTACTTAACATGTGTTTGAAAATGCAGCCCTGCTATTTTACTTCAATGAATTTCAGGCTGACTTCAGCAGGGACAGCACTTCAGGAATTAAATATTTGGTATCAGTCCTACCTGCAACACATATTTCCGAGCACGTTCAACATCTCCTGGCTTACTGAATCGTCTCATTATCATAGCATTCATTTCTGGAAACTAAGCACAAAGGGAGAAGGTTTTGTACAGCTTAGGAGTTGTTTTCTGTATAGCTGCCTGCTGTGCCAAGGTCAAAAAGAAACCAAAGTATAGACCTGTTCCCCTGCCACTGTTGTTACTACAGGTATAGCTATAGGTTGATACCTGCAGTCTGCATAGGACTGCAGTATAGCAAAGCCCAAGCAATTTAAAACTGAAACTGGCTGGCTCTGTTGGTAGTGAGTTAGCATCTGCGATTTCATCTTGATTGATCATCACTTGATGATCCAGTGTGGTAACTTCTGATGTGGCTACTTCCAGGTGTGTAATCTGGTTCAGGTATTCTTGTATCACAAACGATGGTTAGCATTGGCACACCTAGAAGCAGCACCTTCCCCCCGCCCCCCCCCAACAGAGAACCCAGGAACTTTGCTATATCTATATTACACACTTCAACCTGTAAAACCCTTGTTATACCTTTCACTGTTATATCCACTTACGCTTTCCATTGCTCTGGTGTTTCATATACACAGGCCCTTGCCTGTGGAAAGCTCAGGACAGATTTTTATAGGAGAAAAATGACAACTATAGTGTATTTTGTTTTCAATGATGTGGAATGTGTAGTAGGTACTGCACACTCAAATCAAGTAGATAGATAGATAACTGAAGTCAGTTGTCCGAGAAGGTCATGCAGGCACTTTTTTCATATAATCCAGAAATAGAAAAACCTGGTTCTTAACAAACAAACACCATGACTCAAGGTGGCCACTCTGCAGAAGAATTCTCTTTAGAGGAAAGAGGTGTTTGTTAACGTTATCTGAAAGTGTTATAGTCAATAGATTATTTTATTGCTGTACATTTGTACACAATGATCTGCTTTCCTTGCGCACCTTTGGTCCTGAAACTGTAGATCTACATACTTGTTAGGAAACAAGTATGTAGCATCCCTCATTGTTGTGACATTTCCCTATTACTCATAGGTGGTCTTCTTGGAAGATACATTTAGAAGTTTATTGGTGACTCATACTTGGCTTTCTCTAGATCCTAACTTTCTTCCCATGTAATGACAATTTAATTGCAATGTTCATATAATCCGTTTTCGTATTTGCAATGACAGAGGATGCATATGCTTCCACTTTTTATATTTAAGCACTAAAGGATATAAAACTCCCCAAACCTGCACAGCAAAGCTGTTATTAGCAGTTCTGCAGATTTGATGGGCAGTATAATAAGCATTCCTGTCAAATGCTTAAATAAAAATAAACCGTCACCTCTACTAGTTTAAGAGTGGCTTTAGACTTAGTGTACACTAGTGTATTTCCTTAAAAAAATATTTTTTTTTAACTGAGTGAACTAGCTTCATATAAAGTATAAATATGTCTCACATCAAGCATTTTTTGTATAAAGGCCTCTCCTTAATCTTTTAATGCACAAAGATGTATTTCAGAGGGAGGGGAGAGAACAAGAAGAAAAGGCAGCTGCCACTGAAGATCCAGAGCACATTACGAACTAAAGTATGTTTGTCAAGAAGACAACATGAGGATTACCAGATATATTAAAGGTTATGCAGGACAGCAGTAATATTAATTTCAAGCGAAAAGACAGCCTGTAACTGACAATTACATTTTGGACTATCTTCAAGTCCTGGTTCAGGAGTTCTTATTCTCAGATACATAGATGAAACATCTTTTAGTAGCAGCACAGATAACTGTCTGTTCAAGCTCCACAATTTTTTACCATTATACTTTGTTTATATATCAGTTAAGTCTGTAATGCTGTTCTTCCAGTTTCTTGAAAACAGTAGGAAATTTTCAGCAAAGAAGCCTTCCGGTTAATGCGGAAAACTTTGCAAGATGGTCAAGCTATCTTTCAATGCAAACATGTATGCTTCCCATCTATCAAAGATATAATGAGGAAAAGCATTTAAAAGTGACCTACAAGAACAAGTAAGATTTTAAAATAAAACTGACAGATTTTCTTTTCTTGTATTTCCATATTATGAACTCATTTGTCTTATAAAGCTAATTAAATGATAGATGAACTTGAAAGTCAGAGACAGCCAACCCAAACAAATGAACAAAAGAATAGTTTTAATTAAAAAAATTGGAATATTCAACACCCACAAGACAATCAGTGTCACCCATTCTCTGCCAAAATCGGAGTATTTGCAACATGTCCTTGTTTCTTTCTACAAGTAGCTTTCACACACAAACAAACCATTTCACAGTTGCATCCTCTTTCTGTACCCAAGTCTCTCACTGTTCTTTAGACAACTCCAGTTGCTGATGACTAACAAGATCCTGCTGCTTATCAAGAAATTTTGAAATAAGGATTCAGGAACAAGTTTGTGAATCCCCCAGATGAGTCCGTGGGGAGGAACTGAGAACATGGAGGAGGTTGTTCTCAGCATGCATTTGTCTGCATTCTTAAGTGGCCGATACTCTTTGCTTTCCTGTCTTTTCTGAGATACATGTGCATGTAAATGCCCAAAGGATGAGGAAACACACACAGGCGTATGTTCCACCTCCCCCCATCCCAGGCTCTATGATTAAGAGGTGGAAATAAATGTCCTAAAGTTGTATTTTTTTTATGATTTAAAACCTCTCCCATGTCAAGCTCTCAGCAATTCCAATGAGAGATCACAGGCTAGAGCTCTACTGGAACCAGCTGTGCCAGTTTTTTATCATGCTCTGAAGTTTGGTAGGAAGGACTGCTTTTTAAGTCTCAAATCTTCTTTCCGCAAGTGAACGAGAAGCTCGGGCAAGGTGCATTAAACCACTTTCTTCCCCTTTTATGGATTACCACCAATGTTAATGTTTCTTTTGCTGCTGCTGGCACTTCTGTTTTCCGTGTACTCCTCCAAATAATTTTTAAGCCACTAAAAGTCTTGACCAATTATAAGCTTTTTTTATTTATGATACTCCTTTTTCTCTTATCCAAACTAGTATTACCTTTACCTTTAGACGGGAAAGCTTCCCATGTTTGTAACTGGTCAAGACTCGAGGACAAAGAGATGAAGAGGTCAAATCCAGTAAATAAAGGTGCCCACCTGAAAGCTAGGCAGAGATTTAAGTTCCTGGCCCCAGGACTGATACAAAGCCCAGAACCTGGCAAAAAACCTACATACATAGTCAAGCCTAAGGAGAACAAGATGTATCGGGCAAGAACATAAGCAAGAAACTACTTAGGAATAAACTGCAGAAAGCATGCAAAAACTGACTGAATACCTGCCCCGTTGCGAAGGTTAAGCCCTTGAACTGGGGCAGCAAAAGACTAGTGCTGCTTTTGATACAAGGGCCTAATGGTAAGAGGACTTGTGTAGGAAGGTGTTTCTCAGTCTGAAAGAACGCGTCTGCACACCAAATCCATCTATCTTGAACACGCCGATTTTTCACATGCGCCCAGGCCATGCTCATTAACTACACTGTAGACTTCAGGTGTTTGAGCTCCATGTGTGCTGTGAAGAGCAGTGTATGCTTTTTTATTTTGGGGAAATAGATTCCTGTTGTCTTACCTGTCGACAAGCAAACAAGACAGGGCCTGTGGCTAATCCAAGCTTGAGATCTGCTGCTGTTGGTTTCCCCAGATGGTTGGCACATGATGTAAAATCCAGCACATCATCTATTAGCTGGAAAGAGATAAACATACAGATAATTTTAAAACTTTTTTTTTAAACAAGAACTAAATACAGAATAATCCTTTTTAAAAGAAGATTTATAGAAAGGATTAAACCCACTTTTGATTTCTAAGGCAGTTTGGAAAAGTTTAAAATTTAGATTCCCTGTAGTTCAACAAAAGCACTACCTGAAAAGCTATGCCAACATTTTTTCCATACTGATATGCAATCTCATGAACTTTGGGATCAGGGCAGCCTAGAATTGAAACCTGAAAAGAAAAAAAAAAACAAACTCAAGTAAATAGAAAGCTTTAGTTAGCATCCACTTTTAGTCTCTGACCATAGGTATGACACAGCAAGCACAGACAGTAGGGATCTGGGAAAGGAAAAAGAGCCGACTCAGCAGCACATTCTTGCATATCTCTGTTCATGGATACACACAAATAGCCAAGCTTATTAGAAAACAAGGCTGAACAGCAGTGAGTATTAAAAATATATTCAAGTCTGGAAAGCTATTAGCTTTATTAAAATATTTATCAGACTTAGAAATTACAATGCAAGGATGAAGAGAGAAGAAACGTAGATGCACTGCACATGCAGGCTAGTAGTCATACACAGTCCAGTGACAGGGGAATTAAATTTATTACATGTATAAATCAGCCAGGGGATAATTGGAGGTCAGAAAACAGATAAATGGACATTACATGCCTCATAAAAGATCCACAAAACTGTAGGAAGGACAGTTGAGATGAGGAAGATTATTTTTAAGGGTGATGTTAACTATAAACTAATTGCTCAGGAAGATGGGCCAATTAGCTTGCAGACAAAGGTATCAAGGGATAATTAGTGGCAAAGAAAAGAGAGTGAATGAAGAAAGTATACCAAGCAAGACAAAAGTATCACTAAACTGAGATAAACAAATAAAACATTTTAATTGCGTACAGAGAAAGGAATTGACTACTTGAGACAGAAGTTTTGCTGAATAAGCTCCACAAAGCTAAAATATAGGATACAAACTAAGATTTGAGAATTCATATCTTGCCCCAAAGTAAGGGCACTTATGCTTTTGCATTTATGTATTGATTATACACTTTGCAAAATGAGGTTGGTTATATTTAAATACTCAGATTTATTTCAGCCTTCAAAGCAGCAATTTTAGGAACAGGAGGCAAAAATCCGTCCTGGTTTATTGCAGACATTCCAAATCTGCTGTGACTAACAGAAGAAGTAAAGATACATTTTACTTAATGCAAGGCTAAAAATATATATTTTTAGGAAATACATGGAAAACCACATGACAAAAATGTGTGTATATATACACATAACAAATTCCTCTTCAAGACTATGTAAGGTAGGATCATTAAAAAAACAACCAAAAACCAACCCCAAACTAAAAGCAAGTCCAGTAGTAGTTTTGAAAGTGAACATGAAGATGGAAGTAAGAAACAACATTATATCCCAATAAATGTGCTGCAACTCACACAAGATTAGAGACTATTTCATGCATCAGTGCATTTCATAGCTCAACATCAGAACACTTCCCAGTCATAACCAGTATCTGTAGGTAATAGTTAAAACCCAGAGGAATCTAGATGCCTGAGGCATTAACAGCATCTCACATTTCCCTATTTTATTCAAAAGAGGAGGATAGATACCAGGAAAATAATGCTTATTACGTCTAATCATACAAAATCCTGAAGGCTATTAAAACAGAGTCAACTGCAAATATGAGATTATTTAAATAGATGTTGCTAGGGATTATCAAACTAGAACATTTTGCCTTTTTATCCTCATTTTGATGCTTATCTCTTAAATAGCACTATTTGCCCCAAAGAGCTAACATCTTCTACTACTGCACCATGCCTAGAAAACTTTTGGTTGCTTCTATGATATAAATCAAATAATATCAGCAAGGCAAGGGGACTGCATCTATGCTGTTTCAATGAAATCTACCTACCGCCACATCTCATGCAAAGAATTAAATAAGGAATTCAGTAGAACAGTGACAAAATCCTGGTTAATGGCAAAGGGTCAGAGTGGGCAGGAGTTGGTAGATGGGGAGAGGAAGTGCCACGTAAAGAGAAGAGCTTTCTCATTTAATCTGAAAGGTCAGACCTATTTCTGTAGGTGGGCAGTTTTATATAGGTAATGTCTGTGTCCCCAGAAAGAATCACAGCAATATATGTACATTTAAAAAACAGATGCGTGAGTTACAGAATGTAACACAAGCAAAATTCATCAATGCAAAATTAATTCTTGTATCTTTGCAAGAGAAGACTGTCATAGCTCCAATTCAGGTTATGCACATTTCTGAAGGGGGGGGGGGGGGGGGGGAAG
>NW_010545835.1:52645-60087 GCF_000687285.1 Phaethon lepturus
GAGATTGATATGCTTGTCACACCTCAAGTGAGCAACTCTCTGACCATGACCTGATCATAAACCTGCAACATGACTGGGTCTTGTCTACCAGGGAGCTCCTTCAGGAGCCAATTTCTCAAATTGCTCTTGTGGATTATTGCCCCCGTCTGGACACTCCCTGGGATGCAGGCAGGCAGCCTTGTCCCCAGTCAGCCTGTCACTCAGAGTGATGAACTGAAGCCCTACTGGTATAACAGCATGGATTTACAAATACAAATCAGGATAACAATGTCAATATAATGATGTAGATTTAAATGATAAATCTCACCCTTTGAAAACATCCTATTGCTTCCCTGATATGACTGGTTGATTACAAATTTAATCTTCCAAGAATTCAGACCTGTCCTCCACTAAATCCTGATGAAAAATCCTTCCTAATGCCACCTGGAACAAATTCTTTAGAAAGGTTCTTAGAATTCAGTAAAGCAAGTCAATATGCTTGGCATTATTTCAAAACACACGTTTTAAAATAAAAAATTGTTTCTATTATTTTATGCTACATGAAAGACTATAAACCTGTTTTGCCTCTTTACTGAATTTCACATCCATAAAATATTCTATAATCAGCTCTGGGTAGATACATCCTGCTCTGTTACCATGTGAGAGTATGGCAGCTGGAGTTGAAAGCACTTGCACGTCTATACCAGTGCCCTGCAGGTCAGAAAGGAAAACCTGCTGCTGGGCAGGGATATGCTTGTATGAACAGTCCAAGAGATGTTTGCTCTCAAAAGCAAAGATCTGCGGACACCATGGAAAGGAAAAGGCTCTAAAAATCTTCTCCCTTTCCAGCCTTTCTCCTTCATGCCCATCTCCTGCAGCAGTCAGGATCCTGCCTTCTCATTTGTGGCTCACCCACTGCTGTTTTTCCAGACAGGAGCACTGTTCCTCTTTCCAGTGGAATCACAGAGTAATTTAGGTTGGAAGGGAACTCTGAAAGTTATTTATTTGAGTCAGTCATCTGCTTAAAGCAGAGCTTACTTCACAGTTGGATCAGGTTGCTCAGGACTATATCCAGCTGACTGTGTCCAGCTGACTTCTGAGCATCTCCAAGGATGAAGAACCCACACCCTGCCTGGGAAACCTGTTCCAGTGTTTGACCAACCTCATGGAGAATAATAGCTAATTGAGCTTTTCCATGTAACCCCAAAGGAGTTACTGTATTTTAAATAATAAGGAAATTTACTGGCTGACCATAGTATCTGAATGCTACTGATGCTATCACCTGACATCTGTAGCCTGCATGCCTAACTGGGCTGGGGGGATCAATTTTGCTGGTGGGGGTCAGCAGTCTTATTTTCCTAGACACCAGTTCCACACCCTGGTAAGTTTTTTCTGATGGACCCCTGTGCACACACCAAACTATGAACTAGTTAAGGCAGGAGCTCACAGGTAGATCAAGAGCTGCAGAGTATTCCTTTTCTTCAGTCCCTAAGGCAGTCCTTCCATACACAGGCCTTCCCTTACATAAAGAGGCTGCATGCTTTCTCCGACAGAGAAATCAAGAATCTCTAGTGCAACTTTACACTTATCTCAAAACAAACATATTTAATCCCTCTTCTGAAAGTATGCTGTGCAAAGTATAGACGGCTTTATGAGGGCTAGGAATTCACATTACAGCAGGATAAAAAAAGACAGAAAGCTAACCTGCTCAGCTTATTTTGCCATCTCCCCAGCTTGCCTGATGACTAATAGAAATTCCACTTCACCTTTTTTTCCCCCCTCTGTTTCTGAATTCTTGAACCAAAGTCACCTCTTATGTTTCTCTGAAAAATGCCCTTCAGCAACTAAGGCTTCAGTGAGCCTCTGGGCCATCTGCCACCATTTCCTTTTGCAATGTATTACTTTGACTGCAACTTTGGTAGCATTCCCCCATGCAGAACTATTGTAGAAATAAACTGGAGACTGGAATGGCTCTAACATCTTGAACAGACTGTTCTGCCATTAAAAAAAAAATTAATTTGCTAACTTAAAGGACTTTTGATTTAAATGCAGTAATGCATTGCTGATGCAGAAGGTATCTCATAGTGACTAGACCAGTGTTGACAGACTATCTATTATCTTGTTGAAACATTTTTCCAAGAATACTGTACTCTTCCATCTCTAAGGCATGACATGGTAGGATTCTAAGATGCCACCTGAGCTTGTCTGACATAGTCTTTCCAGTTAATACTTTTATCTTATTTATGCACAGAAACAAATCACTGGTTTTTCCTACCATTAACAGGAAATGAACTGCTTCTAATGACACACTAGCCTGATTGTAACTGATGTTCTGAAAACCAATAATCTCTCTCCTTAGCTTGGTCCCTGTAAACAAGATGTGAATCCTCTTGATTCCCCAACTGAATTTCCTTTCAAGGTGGACCTGCTGATCCTGCTTATCATTTTCACTACAGAAAACAGAACTCCCTTCTGATTCCATCCTTTTCCTTAGTAGCCAAAACCATCTAAACAAAAAAAAGACACCACCCACCCCAATCGCAAACAACAACAACAAAAAAATCCTCTTTTCACTGCTATCAACAGAGTTATCCTAATTCATGCAGAAAGAAACCAAGGGAGACATATATGTATACAAGTCATTCCTACTGTGTGCAGTAAGTATGGTTTTGCCATAAAGACAGACCTCGCTCCCGTTTTTCCTTTATAACACATATAAAATTCCAGCAATTCGGCAATGGAACAACTCAGCACAACCACTAGAAGAAAAGCAGCCAAAGACCCCCTTCACCAGCATCACAGTCACAGTCTGGAGGGAAGCGTTTAAATCCTTAATTGTGAGTTGTGAAAATGAAAAAAAACCCCTCAAAACAGCACATTTGCAAGGAGAATCCACCCAGTAAGAAGGTGATTTCTTCTACCTGGGAAGGTTCTTTTAGGAAGACTGTCAAAGTGACTATAAAAACTTGTATGTTTTTATTGAGGTAGCAGAATAACGTGATGCTCCTTACGAGTCCAATTGCCCACTAATATGAATGAAGACTTGCAAAGGGAAATTCTTGCCAGGGTCATATTGCCATTAAAATGAGCAATCCAGAAGACTTAATTTCTTTCCCCCAACTAGAATGAAAGATATTTTCCCTCTCCACAAAATCTGCATCTCATTCTATATGATCCGTTTGATTTAAGCAATTTTCAACCGCTGTCTATTGCACAAACGTACCAGTTCTCTGAGAACAAAGGCGGATGACTAACACTAGCACAGATTTTCAGTCTAATTCTCGTAGAACTCTTGCTATAGCATACACCAGCTATACCGCCCTTAATAATAATAAAAAAAAGTTATAGCTGTCCTTTAGGGGGAGATTATTGCCTACCTTCTCCATTTTCTGCACTAAAATTAAACATGTTTTTTCAATAAGAACATCATCTTGAATTTTTTTGTAATTAAGTAACAGAACGGAGTGACAGACAGGTTTGCATATAGCAATTGATAATTAAAAACTCCAGACAAATCAAGAAGTACATGCTTCTGTTCTTTCACAATATAATGTAGAGTACACAGAATTAGTTTTTCCTCCCACTGTTATAATTTAAGGTCCCACTCAGCACCAATGACTGGGACCAGATGTCAAAGACAACTTCAAATCAAATTACAGGTTCAAGAATTATCAACTGAGATTAAAAACACTGTCTCAAAGTTGCAGAATTTCATAAATTAAAGGTTGCCACTGTGAACCTTTTTTTTGATTCAAGTGAGAATAACAATAAATCTGTGTATGAATATAAAACAGAAAAGAAGAAGTGAAAGTATTGGGAGGCTACACAGCTGTGCATTTTACCATGGTTCAGTCTCAAACCCATTCACATTCTGGCCAAATACCATTTAAAGGGTTTGCTTTGTAGGGTCTCCAGAGAAAAAAGCAATAACTAGGAGTTTAGCTGTGAAGCTTACAGTGTGGTATGCTAACTTTAGAAGAGACAGACGTACATACTGCTTTACAACTGTTTGCTATAAGACTTGCAGTCTTCTTAAAAGTCTTCTCGAGGTAGTGAGCAAATCTCTCATTCTCATTTTCCTTGGAACCCAGCTGGAGGAATTCACCTAAAAAGTTGCACAGATGGGAGTTTTTATTTGTGGATTTACTGCTTAGGCAAGCAAATCTGAAGATAAAAACAGAAAAAGACCTTACCACGCACCAGATCTTCAATCACCTGAGTTAGAACAGAGATGATAGTAGTGTTTCCAATTCGTGCTAAAGCTACGGAAGCAGCTGAGAGGATGAAGTCACCAGCTAGAACAGCCTAAGAATAATAAAAAAAAATTGATCTTTTAAGTCTTTTCCTGTAAGTGTTACTACAGACAATAAAATTTCCTTTATTTGGCAGGTCTACTCACATCACATCATTTTCCTACATAAAACACACATATCTTACTGTAACAGAAAACAGAAGATAACCAAATACTAAAATCTGAACCATTTTTGAACCCCTATCTTATAGTGCTTGTTTATATTTTTCTGTATAAGCACTGTCCTCCCTGTATGCAATATCTGAATACATGTTTGCCTGTGAAGTTTTTTTGAACATTACTTCCCTATTTGACCATTCTGTTGTGACTGTTATGCCACGTTAGCTCTGAATTGCCATGATAATTTCTGATGCGTCAGCAGTGTACTTCTTCCTTTGCATTTTCTGATTAAGACCTTCCTTTTAATGCTTTATGAAGAAACACCTCTCTCAAAAACTCAAAAAAAATTTCATGCTGACTGAAAACCTGTCTGCGTTTACTACTGAATCAGAGTAACATACAGTGTTCTGGATGAGGTACAAGTTCAAAGTATTCCAACAGCACCACAGAGAATGGCACAGGGAATGTAAAATCAGTAAGAATCACACTACAATCATACATTATTTAATGCTTCCAAGAGTTCAGAAAAGGAACACACATTTGTGTTACCCACAATCTGTGCACACCTCTTCATACTTTTTCTAGCATGTCCCAAGACTGTGCCTAGGGATAGTAATGTGACAAAAACCCTAGGTATTAGTGTTCTGCTGCAACTCAAAGGCAAATCTTGCATATAATAGCAAACTCACCTTCCTCTCTCCCCAGATTTGATTGACTGTCATTTTTCCTCTACGAGAATTTGCATCATCAATAACATCATCATGAACTAGGCTAGCCGTGTGGATCATCTCAGCAATTATGGCCACAGAGCGCTGGCTTGCTTGCACTTCCCTAAAATAAAAAACAGGATTTGTCAAATATTGAAATCAATTATGTGTGCTGCAATACCCTAAAAGAAATCTCTACTAACACCAAACAAAAACTGTTTCTCTGAAAACAGCTGTTGCAGCTTTTCCATGGTCTGAACCCATCGTTCAAACCTGAAATTAGGAAGACAAGAGAAAGTAAGATCACATTAGTACAGTAAGTGCAGTGGGACGTTTCCATCCTTACTAGGCCTCTTTCTGCCTTGCTGCATTAACAAGTACTGCAAAACTCCTGAGTTATTGACTCTAATCCCTCTGAATCCAGACTGCAATAAATAGCACAGCATCAAGCATACTTGGTTACAAGGAGGTGGAAATCTGGAAAACGGCAGAGAAAAGAATGCCAGGTAGCTTTGTAGATGAGTTTTAAGTTTTCCTTATGTCTGTTGTTGCTCTACCTGTAAGACGCAGCATCACAAACTCTCCAACGCTGGCTAACTCTAGTAACCAGCAAGCTGGAGAGATCAGCAGGCACAGAAACCTATATCCTGTATTTGAAAGACTTAACTCATGGATCTTATCCCTTATGTTATCTGATTACCTGTTATCTGAAGACCGCAGAGGCTCTTCAAAAGACTGAGGAATTAACTGGAATTATACTGCAATCACCTCAGGACTGTAAACACTAACTACCTAACACTTACTGAAATTCAGGCTTTGGGAAGCTCTAACACTGATGATTCAACTCTCAGTAGTTCACACCTACTTTATTTTTTAAACTAGGTGAAAAGAAGGTAATCAAAGAACACAGAAGCAATTATCTAGGGAACAAGGTTGGCAAAATGAACATAAAAGAGCCAACGTAGCTCACACAAAGGACCATCTACGCTGGTATCCAACTGCCATTGCCTTGTTATAGTATCTATCTTTTTCTACCGGTTTTCATCATGGGTTGCATGCAGAAATGGCTAACCCAGTCAGCCTTGCCTTATAGCTGTAACAAACCCTCATGGGCATTAAAAAAAACCCCAAACAAACACCAAACCCAACAAAAGAAAAAAACCCAAACCAGTAACAAAAAAAAAAACATAACAAAAGAAAAAATTACTTCTGACCTATAGATGCCTTACTTGTGGTATACAGATAAACAGTGCAAATCACACTATTTTCCATCAAAACAGAAAAAGAACCGAGAGAAACATACTTACTAACATATCTTACTAACCGAAAGATAGTAATTTCGGCTCAGCTGAAGGGAGTTTAAAATCTTGCATTGCTTATGTCTATTAAAATCTAGTGATTAACCACAAAATGAAAGAACATCTTGCAGTCTGCTGACATAACACTGTGTTCTGACACCTACCTCTATGCAGAACTCTGCATTGCTGTCAGTGGGAGTTCTACATCCTTAACAATAGCAGGATGCGTGGCTCATAGCCTGTGAAAATGTGGCTTTTAAACAACAGAAAATAAGAGCTGGAAACCTTCACGGTTGTTTGAAGGTAAGTTTTACTGTGGACTAGTAATTTAGTCAAATGCTAGTTCAGTGTAAGTAGTTTTCCAAAATAAACTATTGTTACTAAGTAGGAGAACTTACCTTCAAAAAACTGTAAAGGTCTCCAGCCTCTTTCATGCACTGGTCTCCTTTTGGGGACTCCCTTTTTCATTATTTATGTCAGCAGACTGGACTTCCTGCTGGGAAGTAGCAGTAAATGGCAACACTCACCGACACACCAAAAATCTTTTAGTATGAAGACAGCACAAGGACAGACATTTCAAAAGCAGGTTTTGAAAAGTTCTGCATTATAGTGCATTTGACCTCTGACAATGACTAAAAATGGCATAGGAATGCTCATGGTTTATGTCTCTGGTTCCCAGAATGTTACATCAAAAGTCATAATTTAACCTAAAGGGGTTTTTTTTAACTATTATTTCTGCAAGTTCACAAGCGAGGTTCTTCCTGCTGCTGGCAAAAAATTTTGCAATAGTTTCCTACAAACATTTTGTGAGAATAATTCTGAATCAAAGCATGCCTATTTTAGGTAAAACACACAAGAAACAGGATCCTTCTCGTTCCCTGCCATTTTTCATTCTGCTTCTCCTGCAAAACAAAAGCAAAAAAGTAGCGATAACTCAAGTCAATAGATAACTGGATCCCCACAAGTCCAGTAAGTGGAAAGATGCCATTTTTAGGTCATTCTCAAAGTAAAGGCACCCCAAGATTTTTTATATTTTTTTATATATAT
>NW_010545836.1:0-10211 GCF_000687285.1 Phaethon lepturus
AGAAGGCCAACAACATCCTGGCCTGTGTCAGGAATAGACTGTGCCAGCAGGAGGAGGGAAGTGATTGTGCCCCTGTAGTTGGCACTGGTGAGGCCGCACCTCAAATACTGTGTTCAGTTTTGGGCCCCTCCCTACAAGAAGGATGCTGAGGAGCTGGAGCGTGTCCAGAGAAGGGCAACGAAGCTGGTGAGGGGTCTGGAGCACAAGTCTTATGAGGAGTGGCTGAGGGAACTGAGCTTGTTCAGCCTGGAGAGGAGGAGGCTGAGGGGAGACCTTATCGCTCTCTACAACTACCTGACAGGGGGTTTTGGTGACATGGGTGTTGGTCTCTTCTCCCAAGTAACTAGTGATGGGACAAGAGGAAATGGCCTCAAGTTGTGCTGGGGGAGCTTTAGATTGGATATTAGGAAAAATGTCTTTACTGAGAGAGTGGTCAAGCATTGGAACAGGCTGCCCAGGGAGGTGGTGGAGTCACCATCACTGGAAGTATTAAAAAAATGTGTGGATGTGGCACTTCGGGACATGGTTTAGGGGGCATGGTGGTGTTGGGTTAACGGTTGGACTTGATCTTGAAGGTCCTTTCCAACCTTAGTGATTTGGTGATAAAATTCTTCTTGTGTATATGTGTCTTTCAGATTTGTGAAACCTATCCTAGAGAACTTTATGTTCCCAGAACTGCAAGCAAGCCCATAATTGTTGGTAGCTCCAAGTTCAGAAGCAAAGGAAGATTCCCAGTGTTGTCCTATTATCATAAAAATAAAGAGGTATAGTACATCTTCCTCGTAATGCAAATGTGCTGAGAAGTATTTCTCAACACTTGGCTGTAGTTCAGAGTAGGTGGGGAGGTAAGTACAGTGACTTGTATAAGAATGGTATAACTCATTATAATCTTAAGTACAGCTGTCACTGGTGTCTAAACAGGATGCTAAATTAAGCTAAGCTAGTTCAAAAGAAACCTTAAGTAATTGGTTGATAATCAGTTGAATATCTTAAAGTTGCTAGAAAATGAACTTAATGTAACTGAAGATAGCTTTTTGTCAACTGATCTGTCTTCCTTAATTTATCAAGAATAAAATCTGTTAGGTCAAAATGGGCGTTAAAAACACCCAAAACAACAAAACACCGAAAGAATAGAACTGGTTCTTTGAGGAATTTCCAAGGTAAAAAGAACTAGAGGATGGGAAATAAGATTTTGCAGGGTGTGGTAGAGTGGTGTGAAGTACCATCTGCCTGTCTGCTAGGGGATATCTTTGAAGGGAGAGAAGGATTGTTGCCTTGCTGAGTTGAAGAATTTACAAAGGACGAGTATTAAGTTATTAGATGCATTTGAAAATAATTTACTATTTGGAAGATGCACCTGATACATTCTGAAATACAATGTCATTGAAAATCACATGATGAAAACTACATTTAATGATAACATGTTGTGCTTGCAATAGTAAAATTGTACTTGTAGTAGTAAAACCAACCATAATTAATTTCATACCAAGCAAGTAACTTGCTTTCCTAAAGTGTATTCTTTCCAGCCTATACTTTTTTTTGGAATTTTTGTACTTGGAGAGGTCCATTATGTAAAATGGTACCTTGCCCATGTAGATGAGCCTGAAAAAAATGTTTTGATAAACCTTTAGGTGTAAGTTGCAGGTACTGTGTTTGAAAGACGTGTATTAAACTGATGCTAATTTTTTCTTTGTTTTCTGTGGTAGGCTGCAATTTGCAGATGCAGTCAACCTCTATCAGGTTTCAGTGCCAGGTGCCTGGAAGATGAACACATGTTGCAAGCCATCAGTAAAGCAAATCCTTCAAATCGCTACATGTATGTCATGGACACCAGGCCAAAGGTACATACTTCAGGTTTTACAGACTAGGCTCTCTTCCTGAACATTAGAGTACAGGGACATAGTGTAATTCTGGAAAATTTGGAGGTAAATGTGACTCCATCATGGGCAAAAATGTTCTTTAAAGGTAAGGCTAAGCCTCTCTATTCAGGTCTTTAATTACTTGCTTTCTTAAAGCAGTTGAACCCCTCTCAGGACTCAGCTAGAAATTGCTGAATATGCTAGTGAGCTTTTGGGGAGGTGCATATACTTAAAGCATAGTTAAGGAGTGAATAGTTGAGTGGGATCCAAGTCATTGTAACTGTTTGAAATTAAATTCATGAAATGGTGAGCTGTGTTGGTATTTCTTTTAGAATGGGAGGGAGTACTGTGTTCTTTGTAAATGTTCTGTGAAAACTGCTATTGCTGTCTGCCTCTTACAGGAAGTAAGGGAAAATCTGTTGTAGCATTTTGAGGTCATACTTTATCACTGTCTAATTAAATTTAATTATGTTGGTGTTTTGACCTGTGTCAGAATGTGTGGGGTAGCTTTTATTCTTTAGGCCTATCTGCATTGAAATTGGTATCCATTTCATGCAAATCTCCAAACACAGGAGCTGGAAAACAAGGTTGTAAAGTGAAAATCCTATATTGTAAGATCTGCACTTATTTTGAGCAGGGTTCATCAGTAGGTCCGTCTGACAGACTGAAACTGTCAGAATAGGAATGCTACTGAGCTTTGATAATGTGTATTTTTGTGGTTATTCCTGCATGTACTTTGTTGAAGGGAAAGATGAGTAGCGTGAGCCTGAAGTTCAGTGGTTTTTTTAATAGTTGCAACTTTTATAGCTGCAGCAACTTATTAGCTTCTTACACCCCAAACTGACGTTTTTAGAACACCTGGAAAGCACATGTATGGTTAAGTCTGGGGCTTTTTCCTTTTTAGGTTAATTGTTTTGTAGTGTTTTTGCTCAGAAATGTTTGGAGATAAGTAAAGGCTTGTTGGTGGGAATATGGAGGAGAGAAGAGGAAATTATTAAATGCATTATTCAGATACGTCAGCTCTAAATACAGACTGCCTGTTGCTTTTTATGTACCATGCCTTTCTTACACTTGAATGCTTTCAAGCTGATTTGCCACAAACTGTTAATTCATTAGAATCTGTTTATGGTATGTGCTCTTGTGTGGTTTCTTTTCCCAGTGTATTACTTTGAAATTGCATGACTTCTGTTTCTTAATTTGAGATTTTTATTTCAAGCACTGGTTTTCAGTATTTTATTTTGCTCTTTTAAGCTTAATGCAATGGCAAACAGAGCTGCTGGGAAGGGCTATGAGAATGAAGACAACTACTCTAACATTAGATTCCAGTTTGTTGGCATTGAAAACATTCATGTAATGAGATCGAGCTTACAAAAACTTCTGGAAGGTATGTTCTAACTGTGCTATAATATGGTATATGAAAATAGGATAAATATTTTTCTGAAGTGTTTAATAATAGCTTACACAAACTATTGATATTTCGATACTATATTCCAACTCTGTTTAGTACCAGTTTGCTCTGCCCTGTAGTAATGAATTACCTCAAATGTTTATCTTTAAACTGTAAACCAAATGAATGGAGTTATTTTGAAGAAAATTAACTGAGTGGTGCATATTTTGGGTGAACTTGATTAGTATGTCAGTGGCTGGTGGGAAAGGCTTCTGTGTTTTCCAAGTATATGTGTGTGTACACACGTGTAATATAAATACACAAAATAATGTGTGTCTGTACATAATTTTCATATATAGAATACTGATTCTTCAGGGGCCACTTAGTTCCACAGAATTCACAATAAGCTCATGGTCTGTACAAAACTTGAGCTCTTTGACCTGGTGAACCACTTCTGTGCTTGTATAGGTACATCTTCAAGTGTTTGTGGGAAGGGGGGAAAGTGAGTCATTTCACCATACCACTGCCTGCCAGCTGGTGGTGAAAATGGAGAGGCAGAAAGCCTATTAAATAGTTCTGTTAATATTTTATTTGGGTAAACAGCTGAAAACCAATTTAAGACACTCTGTGGAGTATTAATACTGCACTCTGTGGAGTATTAATACTGAGATTAGAGTACAGCAGCAGAAGTCAGGCTTCCACACCTGACAAACAATACATATATAAGTGCTTGCCTTCTCCATGACTGGAAATTTTGCATAATTCTAGAAGGCTTACACTTGTATGGAAGCCTATTTTGATGAAGATGTGGCTACATTGGTCAAGAAAGCTTACAGACTAGTGGTGTAGTCTTACTTCACTCTCATTGAGCCTGCATCTGCTGCTAACCTATTCTTCAGGCACTCCATATGGAATGCTACTGAGCTTTGATAATATGTATTTTTGTGGTTATTCCTGCATGTACTTTATTGAAGGGAAAGATGAGCAGTGTGAGCCTGAATTTCAGGTTTTTAAGTTTGGCATAATCCCTTTTTCTTTTGTTACTATCTTCAGTTACAGAAAGCTAGATAATAAGTCTTTTTATTTTTTTTTTTGAGAGGCCTGCTCCCATGTAATAAAGTCTGATGCAGAAGTGTGTACATTACACAGTTAAACTTCAGACTTCACATTCCTTCTGTTTGACTTACCATCCTACCAACAGGACTTACCAAATGTCTTTCTGTAGCTTACATTAAGGATGTAATATGTTGTAATTTTTCCTTGTCTGGAGGATTGGTTTATTTAAACTCCATTGAAACCAAGTCATGAATAATGTCTATAGTTGTTCTCCAGATCAGGTTTTAGGGTAAATGAACACAGTTGTTCTACTTCTGTTCAGTCCGTATAATTCACTAGAGTTTTGCTGAATGTCAGTCTAGAAGTAGAAGCATCTTTAGGGGTAGGAATACCCTTAAAATTTAGGGAGGTATGCAACAGTTTATTCTTCAGACCCCTGTCGGAATGTGCCATCAGTGGGGTGATCAGGAAGGAAATGCTATGAAATTGGCTTGTAGCTTAAAATGAGGAAAATGCCATTTAACTTCTGCATACTAGTTTCCCCTGGACGTGCTGAACTGAATGTTCTCAAATCAGGAACATGATACCAGTGACCCTGTCTGTTCAAGAGCCATTGTAACTGCTCTGTAGCTATTGCTCTCAGACAATAGAACTGGAACTGTCCTCCGTTTTATTTATAACAAACAACTGTTATTTATTCTTCAGCATGTGTCCTGCTCCTAGGCTCTTTGTCTATATGCCTGATTTCCCTCAGAATCTAACGATTCCATTTGCAAGCAGAATCCTTTACAACATCCTTTTGTAATGGGACTAAACCATGAAGTATGCTAGGGGGATTTGCAGTCTATTCTTCATCTCAGATTCAGCTGTTATTTAGAAATTTTGCATGCAGTGAAACAAAACTTTTCAAAAATATTCTTCAGTGTGATCATATGATGACTCTGCTCCCCAGTGGGCAGACTGCCCATCTATACAACACTAATGTAAGAATCTTTACATAGACTAAATTTGTGGCTGTGTTATTAAATAAGAAGTCCAGTTTTTATATATTCAAAAATGTAGTATTAGGTGTCAGAAGAGATTGACCTCTGATAAGCAAAAAGGTTTTGCATATGTCAAGAAACAGCATTTCTGCAGGAAACATTTGAGGAAGAGGCTCAATAATAGCCGATGTGGGCTGCTGCATATATTTTGATGATGGAAGTGTGTTAACTGAGGGGTTTTTTGTGGGTTCTGTGAAGTGTCTGTATGGTGGATGGGGTTGGTTGTTTTTGTGGGTTTTTTTATTTGTTAAAACAATCTCTGCCCGCAACACGCTGTGCTTCAGTCTGCAGATTCTAGTCACGTCTTTAGTTGCTGCCTGACGCATTGCTAGTAGTGTGTATAAGGACAATCAAACGATGGAACACTAAGGTTTTGAGGCTCACATGCATGCAGGGCATGTGTTTTTATGATGGGATCCATATAGCCGAAACTGTCTTGAATGATAGTAGCTAGTAGATAGTAGCTAAACATCTTAGTGGTACCATAAATCATCTTTGACCCCTTTTAGGGACCGTAAGGGACTGGAAGTTATTTCCTTTCAGCATAAAAGTGGCAAAACGGTGTTGATACAATTTCTTTAGTTCATCACTAAGTAGTATAAAAATGTCCATGTTAATTCACAGACATGGAAAGTAATTCTTTGGGCTCAACATATGTGTTCTTATCTCTGCATTGGTTTATAAAAATGTAGAAATCTAGCTAGAAAGGGGAAATACTAGTGGTGAGATAATTCTACCAAGCTGAAAATCTTGATCGACAGCAGATTTTGACAGCAGTATCTGGGTGAAAACAAACTGAGGGCTGGAAGCCTGTTCTAGCTGAAACCTTGTGCTTTAAAACCGTACGCTACAGAATGTAGGGGTGAGCAGCCATGAATAGTGCCTCTAGACATTGCCTTGTCTGTCCAATCCTTTCCCTGCAGATGTTTGAATTTCCAGGTATTTTAATATTTTTAGTTTCTTTCCTTTACCATAGAGTGGTGGACCTGTTTGTGTACTGTTGTGACTGAACAGGTGTATGGAACCACTGGTGTAGAGAGTGTGAGCTAGCTGAAAGGATCAAGTAGTTCTTGGCCGACTTCCTCCATATGCTAGACCTTTCAGAAGCAGAACTCTTGCCTGATGATGCTATCTCTTTCTAAGACCAGGGAAAACTAGCATAGCTTTGGCTGCTTCTACTGATATTTGCAGACTAACCTTTAAAAGTAAGTCTTGTATCTAGGGGTTTCTTATTATCTTTTTGTTACCTTATTGTGCTATGGCTTGATAAATAGTTTTGTAGATGACAGAGATCTATGGCCTTTAGAAAAGGTGCTGCAATACTTACTTGGAAGCCTGTATGTGTTATAGCATTCAGCAGCAACTGGCACTATGACTCTTCCTGAGCAATGGGGAGTATACCAGAACTTGAATGGCTGAAAGCTGAGAAACATGTAGTGCAGCTCTAGCAAAGCTGGAGAAGAGGAAAGCTCCATGAGGCAGTGATTTAAGAGTTTGTAGCCTTCGTTACATCAGGGGACTTAACTGAACATGAAATTGCATCACAGAATGACTTGGTGAACTTTGTTCTGTACTTTACCTACTGACTCATTTCCTCCCATAGTCAGATAAAGATTATTTTGCAGCTGCTGTATGAATATCCCCACTGATAGCTTTTGGTTACAGAGTCTTTTTATTTTCACTTGGGCCCACTAGCTTAGAATCATAGAATCGTTTAGGTTGGAAAAGACCTTTAAGGTCATTAAGTCCAACCATTAAGCTTGGTGGAAAGTAGGCTTCTACTGTGGCAGGGGCAGGTATTTTTGTAGGTAGCAACCTCTGGTATCTTCTGTTAGAATCACACATAGCTGAAGCTATATAAGCCAGCAGATATTTCTTTTCTTCTCAAAAGTTTGTCATGCTTGGGCAGTAATGTAATTGTGTGAGTTGCTACTCAAAATTGTACAAGAACCAGGTTATCCATCTCATTTGTGAATTGGTAAGTGTGTGAGAAGGTTTCAGCCTACATCTACACCTCTTGCTGCTATGCTGCAAGGCATTTTTCCTTTAACTTGAGTTCTTCCCTGCCCTCTCAGCTGGCATTGTTGCTACAGGATCAAAGTATACTAGGGAAGAATGGTGGAGATCAGTCAGAATTGTAGTATATCAAGTCTGGAGGTAGACAAAGTTTTGATGGTTTTCAGTTCCTCACCATACCCTTGTACTGCGCTCACTTTATTCTCCTAAGCAGAGTGGAGAAGGTGATGAAACTCTGACAGTCTGACTTACTCTGACCTGTGTGTGTTGTCTGGATGCAGCTACTTCCTACTAGTAGTTGTAATTTTTAAGTATTTCTGGTAAGCTTTTGGCATTTGTGTTGGCTTCCTTAGTAAGGCAAGGGTAAGGCTCCCTGCTGGGGATAACCATTGTATTTACTTCGAATGTTACTTTGTCAAAAAGACACAAAGATCTTACTTTTGTCATTCGTGGTTACTGAAGTTCTACAGAGTTGAATTTTGGGTGGACAATGTTTTGTAGTACCCCTCTTAACCATTTGAGTGTTTGTTTCCTGAAAGATTTCTAATGAACTTATAGGGCATTAGAAATAATATACAATTATTATTCTTTCTTCATTGCAGGGTATAGGTAGCTGCAGCTGCTTAAGGCTTTCTAACTCTTGGTTTCTTTCAGTCAGTGGCACGAAGGGCTTGTCTGTCAATGAGTTTTTGTCTGGTTTGGAGAATTCTGGATGGCTCCGTCACATCAAAGCTGTGTTGGATGCTGCAGTCTTCCTTGTCAAGGTAACTTGCATGCTGCTGCTTTATTTGATGGGAAGCTGACTTGCTATCAGGCAAAATTATACTTAATATTATATAATTTCTAAAATTCTGCAGTTTACCTTTTTGGAGGTAGATGCTACACTGATACATCTGATACGCTATTTTAAGTGTTACACGTTTCTTTATGATTGAAGATGTTAAATGTGCTAGCTAATGTTTTGGGATTTTTTGAATGCGTTTGGTCACTATTGGAAGATGAAGGGATTCTTATGCCCCCTGGTTCTTCTAGGTATTTATGAAAGGTGTAAACAGTTTGGAGGTGGATGGAGCAAACTATTATTTAGTGTACCCTGAAAAACAGAACTCCTGGGGCACTAATTGCAGTGAAGGCAAACTGGCTATGCTGACTTCATTTGGCAAGAAAATGGGACTCTTTGTGAAGAATTCAGAGGAACAATTGCCTTTGCCAGGCACCCATGAAGCCAAGGGTTTGACCTAGGAGGGGCTGGGTGGAAAAAAAAAAAACACAGACCACGTGGATCTTTGTTTTTATTAGGTGAAATAACAAGGAGTTGCTTTAGTTAAGAGGATGATTCTCCTAAAGATGACCTTCAGAAATATCTGGGCTAACAGGATTTGAATTCTTAGCTGTAGCTAATAAATATTTTCTAGTCCTTGACTCTTGTGTAGTATAATGATGAGCAAGTGGGTATCCGTAATGATGTTGGTTTTGGTTTTTCCCACACATTACACACCAAACAGGTTAGTCTGCTTCTTTCTTAGTATGCATTGCAAGGGGTTTTTGTGAGTTTAGTTTTGTAAGAGGTAGAGAACTGGGAACCACTGTAGATGTTCTTGTTACCTTATGCAAAGGTGGTAGTGGAATTTCTTTTCTTTATAAGGAATTTTCTATACTTCCATGGAGAGAAATCTCTAGCTCTCTGATAGTATAAAGTCCTTTCCTCATAATACACATTCTTCTGGTTTTGCTAAATAAAATGGTTTATGCTATGAGTTTGGGATAAATAGCTGTTGTAGTTATTTATAAATTTTGATTTCTTTCTAGAATAGAACGTTGACTAAGAAACAACTGTTTTGCAGGCAATAGCGGTCGAGAGCGCGAGTGTATTAGTGCATTGCTCAGATGGCTGGGATAGGACTTCCCAAGTTTGTTCTCTTGGAGCTCTCTTACTAGATTCCTATTACAGAACAATCAAAGGATTCATGGTAAGCAAGCTGTTGCATTGTTGAGTTGTTCCTTAGTAAATAAAGGATGTAAAATGTTTGAGTGTGAAAGGGAGGAGTGTAAACAACTGATGCTTTTTTGTAGTTAAAAATGTAAGATTTGCAGTATACTGATAAATCTTTTTTCTAGAAATACTTGGCTACTGGGAAGAACCATTTAAATGGAATCTAAAAAACTGAAAATCAAATAGTGGATTGCTTTAGGCACCCTGCAGAAATATTGCAATGCTTGCCTTCTGCATCCAAGAAAGCCCCTTATCTATGACATAAAAGGATTCCAAAGTGCTTATGTGAGATAGTAAATGTACTAAATTATAGCAGCTCTATGCTTTTATCGCTTGTCCCAAAATCAATATTGTTAAAATCTAAAAATGACAACTCCCTCAGTGACAGAGATCTGAAGATATTTAAGCAATCTAAATTTCTTTATCTTTCTATGGAGAGGGAGAATAATTTTGATATGACTATTCCACATTTTAGAGTAGGAAAATCTATGGATTCAGGAACTCCTGAATGATAGTACATAGAACTAGTTCCATGTATTGGTTAGAACTAATTGCCACAAATATTACAAGCAACAAAAGTGAAGTTAAGGAGGAATTAGAAGAGGATTCATTTCTTGTGAGTAGTGAGAATGAGTGTAATATTTAGGGAAGTCATTTAATCTTCTTGTTTTTTAGTCCTCGCTGTCAATTGGATTTCTGGGAAAACTTCTGCAATGGGCAGGCAGTCCTGTGTTCTTTTTGGTGCTTGATACTGTTACTGAAGTGATAAAACAAGCTCGTGTTGATACTAACAAACTTACTGCTATAAAATATTACAAAGATTATGTTGTGTGGTTTTATGTAAACTATGATAGCAG
>NW_010545836.1:10242-22574 GCF_000687285.1 Phaethon lepturus
AATTTTTCCTGTACCCTGCGATTTTTTTTGCAAGTTGGTTGATACTTGTGAAGTCCTACAACATTAGTATGCTTAAAGTGAGCCTAGCCTAACAGCAGTTATCTGATTGTCAACTTGCTAAACTTTTTTACTAGTTTTAGATATGTGCTTTGAGAATCTCTTGTGAAAGACTTCCAAGAAAATAAAGGAACTACAAAGTGACAAATAGTTACTCCTACTGTAGTTTGACTCAAATTTAAAATAAAATATATTGATAACCTATGAGGTAATAGTACAGATGTAAGATTAAGTAACATTCTACATGATATTTTGGTGTTTTTTTTTTACCCTCTAGGTCTTGATAGAGAAAGATTGGATCTCTTTTGGGCACAAGTTCTCTGACAGGTAGTTCATTCTTCCAAATGTATGCAGTGAACTGAGCTAAGTATTCTTAAAAACAAAAGACAACTTGTGACTATTAAACTACTGCAGTGTTTCTAGAAATTTTGCAATGAGTAAGCTATTTTCAGTAGACAGTGCACTTTGTTGCCATTTATTCAAATACCTATTGGATAATAGATTTATACTATAGACATAAATTTCTTGTGCTACTGGTGCCTCACTCAAGATGTTGATGACTGCAGCTAGGTCTTCACATATGCATAGACAGTTGCAAAATGAGTCTACAGCTACATCCCAGCCATTTAGGCGATGTAAAACACTTAGTTTTGATAACTTTAAAAATTATTTTATGTTTACTTTTAATGATGAAGTCACACCTACCTTTAGAAGTCCTGTATGTTAAAGAGTTCTGTTTTTTCCCTTGATCTGCCTATCTTCAGCTAAGACAATAGCCTTGCTGCTATTTACTGCTTATTAATTTGCTTTTAGGTGGTATACTCCAGATGTCGACTATGGAAGTAATAGACACAAAGGAACTTAACTGTCTTATGTAGCTCTTCTGTACTGAATACAGATGTGTGATTACTTACAAGTCTGAAAAATACATTAAATATAGACTTATTTCTATTCAAAAATTGCCCCAGTTCTCAAAGTTACGTGCTTAGTCTCCAGACCAAAGTTAGTGTCAAATTAATGTGCTGTCATTTAAAAGCAAGTGCAGCTAAAACTTTCTTTGATTTATAACTTAAATTGGTTTCAATCTATTTATGGAATCTTTCAGGTGTTGTCAGCTGGATGGTGATCCCAAAGAGATCTCGCCAGTGTTCACCCAGTTTTTAGAAAGTGTGTGGAATCTGACTGAGCAGTTTCCACAAGCCTTTGAATACAATGAAGCTTTCCTCCTTCAGATCCATGAACATGTCCATTCATGCCAGTTTGGTAACTTCCTTGGAAACTGCCAAAAAGAGCGAGAAGAACTAAAGTAAGCAGACATATTGTAATGTGTCTTTTGTTTATTCTGGCAGGCTAAGAACTCCTGTGAATGATCTTCCTAATTTTAGGCTCTGAATAGAAATAGAGACAGGATTGGTAGTACTGAATATTATGTTGAACTGCATCAAGTAACAGCAGTGCTTCTCGTGCTTTTGCATGCTGAAGACAGTCTCTCTAATTCTGGGAGAAAATCCCATGTTCATTTTCATAGAGAAAGTTAAGGCTTCTTTCTCCTCCCACTTTTTCCTCCCCCCCTAAAAATAGGTAAGCTTAAGTTTAGGAGTATCACTTTGTTTCCTCCCCCAATCTATTTTTAGGTAACAATAAAATTCTTGCCTGCTCGAGACTGTCAGTTAGAAATATTAATAGGATGTCTCCTAATGCTTTCAGTTGAAAAACTTCTGTAAAGTTTTCATCAGTTCTTCTTTGTCTCAAATTGTGTCTTAAAAGCATTTTATTGCAGCTAGGCAAAACTTGCACAGCATAAACAGTAGTACTTCTAAAACGAATAGTTCTATCCAATATTAACATATGCTGGGAGGAAGCTGATTTTTACTAAGAGCTTTTAATTCAAGATTTATAAGTATATCTAGTAACTTAAAAAAAAAAGTTAAGATTGATTATGTTGAGTTGAACAGCTTCTGGTTTTTGCTTGCAGTCAGTGTCTTAACCTTGATCTCTTCTTGCTTTAAGATTAAAAGAGAAGACATATTCCTTGTGGCCGTTCCTTCTGGATGAAAGAAAGAAATACCAGAATCCTCTGTATAATCCAGACTTTTCTCCAGAACTAACTCTTTTGGAGCCTAATACAGTATCATTCAATTTTAGGTACGTTTAAATCATATACAATATCTTTACTTCAATTTTGTCTTTGTCCTGAGTAGTCAAAAATGTCTGCTTCATGCAGGTTTTGGAGAAATATGTACCATCAATTTGATCGAAGTATGCATCCCAGGCAGTCTGTGTTCAATCTTATAATGAACATGAGTGAACAAAATAAACAACTGGAGGAAGACATTAAAGAACTGGAAGCTGTAAGTATTGCAAAATCAGTTTGTGTACTTGTGACTTGTTCTTCAAATTCACATTTATAGTCCGTAATAATGCTGCTAGCTTTCACGTGAATGTCACTACTGCCTAGTACTTATTCTGTGTAATGTTGACTTTGACTTTGTATGCTTCCATACTGAATGCTAGATCATGCAGCCAGTGTTTTGCTCTTAGACGCAATTTATTTTGCTGCACTGATGAACTGTATTATGTAAAAGTGCTCCTACTATCAAAGCATTACTGAAGATGGCTTAATGTAGGTTAAATTTATGTGAAACATATCTTAGGTAACAGGGTACCCATCCTAGCTACAGCTGTGTTGCTAAACCAAGGAGACTGAAAATGTTTTATTTCCATTATAGCTACTGAAATGGAAGCAGTAAGTATTGTCCTTCTTTTAACTTCATATGCAGGGGCATGCTGTTGTAAGTGACCATAATTATGGGGCATATACATTGTAATATTTATTTGAAGACAGGGCTAAATCCAGAGATCATATTTCTATAAATGACTTCTAGGTGCTACAGTAAACAGCCAGGAAAGATTGAAGAGTGCATCTCACTCTATTCTAGTATGACTTAATCAGTGGCTTTTAAATGATAATCCATTATAGTCATTGAAGGTGCTGAAACTTCAGAATAATATCTTTTAAGAAATGCAAAAGTTTTTTCTAATTTTCAGTTTTATTTCTTTGTGTGGCTAGAAATGCTAACAACTCCTGTATGTTATGTCGGGAAGTACAACTTTTCTAGGAGAAAAGATTTTATTAAACTGATCCTACTGTAATGTAATGAATGCAGGTCACTTAAACTCTTTCAAATCTTAATTGGATATTTAAAAGTCTTTATATGATTGAAACAGCAAGATGAAAACTCAAGATGAAGAATAAGCAAGATGTAAAGTGAAGTCTCAGTTTTGAATTTTCTAGAACCTTGTTCCAAGGTGTTAACTTCACCTGAGCCCACATTTCTTACTTGAGTGATGAAGAGATGTAGTTGTTTGAAATCTTGGTGTAGACTTTCCTACTGCTGTTTCAATCTTCACAACGTTGGGATCAAGAGACACCAAAGTTTTCTGGGCTCAGTCACAGTTCTAATAGAGTACAAACACATGAACAAAAAAAAATCACTTCAGTTAACTAGTTCAAGCTCCCAGTTACTGGGTGATATTGTTTGAACTAAAAAAAAAAAAAACCTCACAAAAAAACCCCACCACCTTAATCCAGATCTTTCACCTTCTCTTGCTCAGTGCTTGCAGGGTAGGTCTTTTCCTCCATCCCTGCTTTCTAGTTGACATCTTTTAGTGTATTCCTGCATTTGAACAAACAGGCATTTTTCAGATCTAAAGGAAGAGTCTTTTAGCAGGTTTTTAGGAAGGACTTAAGGGCTTAGATATGAAACTGTTCTTTGTCTTAATTTAAGAGACTCGTGGTCTACTGCAAGCACCCTGCTTGCCTGTTTTCTTCTGCCTGTACTCCAGAAAATATTCCCATCTTAATAGCAACCAGACAAGGGGCAAGCCTGGAAGAACCTCTCCTTCTCTATGAACATTGGCAGGCAACCTTCCTGCATTCTACTTAGCTGTAAATTTTAAGTGTGTAGTGCTTGTAGCATCTGCTGTAAACTGTGGGGGGAAATGCTTTATCCAGTGGCCTAACATTTCATAATACTGTTACATATGTAACCTAGCGTGTGTAATAAGGGTTCTGCAGATGCTGGGTTGGCCAGCAAAAGAAGCAGATTCACTTCCTTTCAAAGCAGAATATTATCAGTAAAGCAGTTATACTCACTGTTAGTAACTGTTCTCCATATTTCAGAAAATAAAGCGGAAAAATGGGCAGTCAGATGCAGTCCTTGTGAAGGAGCATCAGCAGTCTGCTCATGCTGCACCCGTGGCACTGAAGACCCCTCCGTGCTTCAAGAAAGAGCAGCCACTGATCCCTGTGAATGATGCTGTAAGAACTATAGAGGGCAGCAACACAGCAGACAATCGCTACAGTGAATTTGTGTCAGAGTTCTCGAAAGCTGAGCCTGCTGTTGTCAGCTTGGAGTACGGAGTGGCCAGGATGACCTGCTAATTAAAATCCAGCACTGTGCTGCTCTTCCAGACTGATTGCATTGAGAGGGATTATTTTGAGGTTGGGTCTGTGCTGCATGACCAAAACATGATTTGTATATTGGCAAGTTTTGTTAACGTAAGACTAGAACAGCATGTTAGTTGTCAAGTGTTTGCTGTTCCTTTAAGAAAAAAAGATGTAGTTGTGTTTTAAAAGAAATAGGGCATTTGATAAGTAGTGACTAAAAATCAAGGAATGGTATGTCTTTGGACTTAAGTCAGTTTGCACTAAATTGATTAAAACTAATATTTCTTTATTCAGTATAGGAAAACACAGGTTGTCTTTCACAAGCTGATTTTATTTGGGCAAGAAAACTTGAGCATTCTATTTTAAGACTGAAGCTACATGTGTATATCACATATGATATGAATATGTATACCCTTGTTTAATGTCACCCAGTAATAACTTTCAGTGTAAGTGCCATGGATAAGTACCATATATTTCAAATCATAAATAGCTGGCCTTAAACCCGTCAGGTCATTGATATTGTTGTCCTTTGCTATTGCAGTTTACCTGGCTCTGTTTACATTGTATTTGCTCAAATTGGTATTTCCTTGAAACAGGACTGAATATAAGGAATGAACCATGCTTAAGCTGGCACAGCCTTTTGGCAAATAGCTATATGAATGTTAATTTATCACTGAAGACTGTTCTTTCTTCCAGTTCCTCTGTTTTAAAATGTAATAGATTGGCCTGACTTTCTTCTCTGGCAGCTCAGTAGACTGAGCATCATTGAAGCTACAGGTTGTGTCTGACCTTAGATGTTTTGATTTGTGGCAAGGTATTTAAGTGTAGAGTAAAACATGTCATGTAGGAAAACAAAACTTAGCCAATAACTGAATTGTGTGTGCTGTGCAGTTGTTCAAGTTGCAAGAATAGAAGCAGAAGTTTTGGAAGTATGGTCTACTGACATTGTTCCAAAGTACAAAAAAAAGTCATTTGTGTCTGAAGCTGATGAGAAACTGAGTGCCTCCTAAATCTTTCATTAGAAGAAAATTTCTGTTTTTAGTGAACCCCCCTTCTTGTCTTGTAAAAACTTGTCCAACCTGTGCATAGTTTAAATAATTTCAGTACAGTCTGAAGATTTTTATGTAATTGGAGAGAGAACAAAATTCTAGCAGGGTGCAGTAGAGATCATGGGACATAAGGGAAAAAAAGGGGGAACTTACAAACTGTAAGCTTAATTATGTATCTGTGATCTTCTAGTAAGGGAGAAGGTTTTGCTGAAGTTTGTCTCATGATGGATTTTCTGAGCAGGTAACAGCAGGGAAGAAAAATGCCAGTGCCCAGCTCTTAAACAGAGGTATAAAGTATAACTTTGGGTATTAAGGTCCGTAGGTATGACGTAACCAAAAATTATTTAAATACAGAGATAAAAGGTCAGTAGCATTAATCTAACAAGTGAAAATGAGTTTATTCTCATCCTAATCCCTGAAGCCTGTTTTGTTAGGATTACTGGTGTGCCACACACAATTTGACATAATTGGCAGCATTTCCCTATACCACCATATTGGATCCAGGACTCGTTATATTAACAAGGCCAGTGTAGGTCATGATCAAGTTGCACTTGTGAAGCTATCTAGGAGAAATTAACTGTGGCTCCTGTATTTGAATATTAATTCACCTGCTTGACTAATTTGGTGTTTTTTTTAAAAGCCTATAAGTATAAATACAGGTTCCTAAGTATATTTATTCCCAAATATGAGCATAGTGTCACCTTTAAAATATATTATCCAGTCATTTAAACACATTCAGATTTCTCCACTACAGTTTTTGATAGTTTCATGTTTGCACAGTGGTGCCTTACAGGGTTGCAGTAAGAGGTTTTCGTGCCTTGTTGTTTATCGTCTCCCCTTCTCCCTCACCTTCTGTATCAACTTGGTTCTGTGGTTTTCCATTGGGAAAACATCTTGTATATTAAACTTGTGTTGTATTGTAGTGGTGACAAATTTATCACTGACAATATAGGTAAGTGTTATCAATTTGTACTTGTTTGTTTTCATATTTAGCTGCTCTGGTGTGCCATGTACACTTCATATTTATTGTTTTGAGTTTATGACTCAAAAGATTATATTAAGCTTTTTTGCAAATACTGTTGTATGTTGTTGTTACTTTAACAACCATCTGAGTACCCCTGTATACAAGACTTTTAAAGATATCTGTTTCCTTCCTGTACTGTTAAAGTGAGTTTATTTCAGTCTTCAGACCTTTTTATTGGCAGAGTTTTCTTCTTAGCAAAAGCAATAGGGATGCCTTTTTATTTTAAATCAAGGTAGGCATGTTAGGTCAGATTTAAAATGTCATAAAACTATCTGCTCAAGCACAGAACCTGGTTCTTCATCAAAAAAATACAATACTTCCTGATATGAAGTAAATATTTTACTCCAGTTAATATGTGAATAGAATTTTATAAGGCAGTTTTGTAGAGCAGCCTTCTTGTAAAGTCCAGATAGCTCTGCCAACTCGGCCCCCAGGCTCACCAGTGAGAAAAGTTCCTGCAGAGAGGCAGCTGTCTCTTCTCATTTGCTGTTTAGGCTTAAGCCAGAACTACCTAAAGCACATGGGACCTGTGGTGAAGTAAATAGATGGTGGCAAAGTGAGCTCCAACAGAAAACTTGGCAGGATGGCCAGGACTCAGCACAGTGGGGCTGTTCTGTGTCCTTCAGGAAGGGTTTAAAAAACATCAAGCAAGTTGACTAAAAAACTGGCAGAAGCCTTCTGGGAGCAGAAAGAATTTTAATTCTTATTTCAGTGGATGAGCTTTTCTTCATTATGAACATGCTACTTCAAGAGCAGTTACAGTACTGAAAGGTGCCTGGTACAGCTCAAAATAACACACACAACTCTTTCAAGCTGCAACATAAACATGTAGTTGGTGCACTCACCAGTTGCTTGGGAATATAATGTCCCAGATAGAAAGCTGCTATTGTTGATTCCACTCCATTGGTTGCAAGACTTTGGCACCTGTCAATTCTGTGCTTCATCTTGACAAGGTCTCAGTAAAGTCTTTGTGTTTCTCTTGTTTTTGTGCCTTGCTTGATCTTTTTTCCAATCTGAATGCTGTAAAAGAGAAATAATTCCTTTTAGTTAACCAAGCTGATAGTCTCACCTGAGCAATTAAAACTGATTTCCCTTTGTACTCCAGGCAATTTAAAATACTTACTTCACTAGTACTAAAAGCATTGGGCTTATTTTTGGGACGCTTGCTGTTGTCATAATGTATTCTTCAATACAAGTTTAAATATCTGACAAAACAGAACAGTTGGATGACTGCCAAATCAACAGACTAAGAAATTAATTAAGCAACACTGAACTGGGCCTGTGCATTTTCCACACATGTCCTATTACTAGTGACCTAAATCTAGGGCAAAAGCCTGAAGTCTGGAGAGTCCATTTAGAGAATTGGAACAGCAGTCCTTCCATAAAGCTGCACATCTGTATGTGGAACAAATGCCCTGATATAATGTTCTTTTGGAGGGAAAACTGCCACAAATCAAGCTGTGACAGTTTGATGTGTCTCTTCCTTGGGATAAGCACCCTGGGGAATGCCTTGCTGGGAAAGGTGATGTGTTATTCCTCTGTAGCTGCCGTTTTCCTAAGGCCTCTTGATAAAGTAACACATCAGCAAATCTCTGAGAACTTACTGCTCCTGTTCTGGTAAACTAAGCACATTAACTGGATGCACAGTTAGGCTGAAGTGGGGCTGGGGTAGCCTGGCTTAACTACTGTCCTCTTAAGGAAGTGACATAAGTAATATAAAGAAATTTGATGTTAAAATAGCACAGGGCACATGCTATCAACATCTGTTCCTTAGAGTCCTGCCCTGCTCTTGAGCAAGTGTGGCTAGCATGAGGGCCTTGCATAAGCATGACGATTGCTTTCTAGTTAGTTTGATGATAATTTGATTTCAAACGAGATCATCCCTCCACAGGGGTAATTTGTAGATCTTTAGGTCAGAACCTAAAGGTTGCTCTTAAAACTCTTGTTTAGTTGCTAATAGTTCTAAACCTGTAGCTGATCATAGACTAAGGTATACTAGTCATGAAACCTGTATTAACCTTTAGGATTAGATCTTTAGATTAGACAGAAGTCTGCTTTGACTTGCTTTCACCATTTATGCCACACTTTCCTCCAAGTGTTGCTTATTGTGGTGCTTGATACCTGTCTTTCAGATGTAACAGGCTTCTTAATGCTTTGGATATTTCAAAAACCTGGAAGTACTGCAGTCTTCTTCCACTACTCTGAAGGCTCAGATTAGCAAACAGTATGGGTGAACTTATGTTTGAT
This sequence comes from Phaethon lepturus, assembly GCF_000687285.1. Lineage (NCBI taxonomy): Eukaryota > Metazoa > Chordata > Aves > Phaethontiformes > Phaethontidae > Phaethon > Phaethon lepturus. The sequence continues at coordinate 19,070 of NW_010545836.1, forward strand.
CTAGCTAGCTTGACCTGCCTACACGTTAAATGGCATTGAAAATCAGCACGGCTTCGTAATTCAGTGGTGCAACCTCTGTATGCACAATAGGCTTAAGCAAGAGGATGTAGTCAGGACCTTTGTCACAGCGTGTAGCAAGGAACAGGACCCTGCCGGGTTATGACTCGTAAAAAGTAGAAGCAGTAGAGCTGTTTTGATGTCTGGCAGCAGCCTGGGGACTTGAGGTGGAAGGTCAGAGGCATGCTGCTTCTGAGATCGGTTTCCAGGTCCCAGAAAACTCAGTGACCTGGTCTGTTAAACACTTGTAGCTGAGCGATTCTGCACTGGCATCAAGCGACAGAAAATATATATGGATCTGTGTTTCTTCATCTACTGGCTTCAAGTAACAAATGTCCTGGTGGTGACTTTGAAATCGGGGTGCAATATTTCATTTATTCTTGTTTATACTTTAACTCTTGAGATCAGTTGTATATTGTTTATAATTAAGTGGGATTATAGTTTTTGACACTTACTATAAAAGCCCTTGCCATTTAATGACAAGGTTAGCCTGTACATATCTTTTGTGGTTTGTATCTCTGCATATATTTCTGCTGAGTGCTTTTCTTGCAAGTAGGCAGTGTTGGTGAAGTCCCATGCTGCCCCACAAAGGCGTTTCTTGTTACGTAGCATTACAGATTGGTTTCCTTGCTCTGTCTTACTGTTCAATCTTGTAGTTTATCTTTACAGCTGTCTGTTGGCAATGTGGCTTGACAAACATCTTTCTATCAAAGGAAACGGGTTTGTTGTTTTTTCTGCCTCTCAGGGATTTTTACCCCTGAACTAGTGAACTTGAAAAATATTGCTTATTCTCCCTTTCAGGGCTTCTGAGTGCCTGTTGACTTCCACAGTCAGTTTACTTACACATTTTAACTTCAGACCTGGCTATTTAAAAAAAAAAAAAAAGTTGGATGTGGCAAAGGGAAAGAAAACTGTTTTCATTGCAATGTACCTGGAAAGACTGGCTGTTTCACTAGCATTTATTGCTTTGTAATGTATTCTGTAAAAGTCATTTATCTGTGTGCTGGGATCATGCTTGATGTATATTCCTGAAGAAACTTTAGCAAATGGAATTTTGTAATAAGTACTTTATTTGTACGTGTTTTGAAAATCCATAAAGCTTAAAATAAAATTATCTTATTATTGCCAATCTAACTGGGTATTAAATAATCTGTTTATAATAGCAGTGTATGAACATTAAACATCTTCAATAAAATTTCCATTTTATGGATGAATCCTATCTGATACAGACTATAGAGTACAGAAATCAGTTGGCCTATGCATTAGTTTCTTGAACAATCCTGTAACTTTTAGATATGGGAGACTGGCTTGACTTTGTGTTATTGACTTTAGACTGTTGGTCTACTAATTACAAACACTATTCTATGCTTAATTTAAGAATTAAGTGTCAGGAGAAGAGAGCTCTGCTGTTGCTTAGCGCTCTGAGATTCACGTGAGAAAGCTTTAGTGGGGGAAATACTCTCAATGATTGGATCCTTTATTTTCTAATCCCACTTTAAGCTTTTAGTAACCTTGTTTTTAGTAGTATGCTGATGGAAGAAATGATTCTTAATAAACCAAATGCCTACTTTTCTGCTCACTTGCTGGACTTCGCACATGCTCTGCCTTTCTAGTGTTCTAGGTTACCTGCTGACATGCAAGTGTTCCATTAGTCAACAACATAGTCGAGACGTTAAAGTGTGACTACCATGATAGGATAACAACTTTGATTTACTTTTTTCTCTTGAATGTGATAAGGACAGCACATAAGCAAGAAGAATGTTCCAATTGCTATAATATAATTTATTTGAATGGCTTTTAAATGCACATTGTAGATGCAGGAAATGTCAAAGGAGACTGCTGACAGCTGTTACAAAGCATACTGAAAAAGAATGATTAGTGGAAGAAAAAGGATGAATGCTTATGCATATGTTAAATCTACATTTAAGGAGGGTTTTGCTTTGTAGCTCTATTTCACAAGTGACTTAAGTCCTAGTGTGAATGCAGCTACAACGATAGAAGTGCATGGTTAGTAGCATCTTAGTGTCTCAAGAGAGAAGCCTAAGCACTCTTAGTGCCTGGTGTGGTGCTTTATCACCATGTGATAATGTGTGTTGAGACAAAGCTTTATAAACGATAATCTAGTACTTTTTAACAATTTGTGGTGAGTTGACTTTGGATGGTGAATGCATTTTGGGGCAGGAAAATATAAAGGGGGGACAGGCAGCACAAGTGGATATAACCTTTGCTACAAAGTTTGTGAAATACGGTGCAGAGGAGAGAGCACTGAGGTTTTGGTAGCTGTGAAAAAAATTGAGGCTGAACTGTGCTCTAATTCTTTTGCTGCTGCTTATATCCCATAGCACACAGGTCCATCCACAGTGCCAAAGGACAGCCTGGGTGGGAGAAGAGAGATAACTGGTTTCTGGGTATTCGCTGATACGAACCAAGAAAAGAAAAGGAGAGCTGCTTCCCAAGTAGAGATCATATGGAGGAAATCATATACCTAGAGCGAGTCACGAGGTTGTAAAAGAATGAATTTCTACTTACACTGTTGTAGGAGAAAGGCTGGTCGGCTGCAGTTCAGCAGCGGGGAAAGGATTAGCTTTAGCAATAAGAACTATTTAAACTTATTGGTGTTGGAGATATTGTAATGTATGGAGGAATTGAGCTATTTATATAACCCTATAACTGAGTTATAGCCCTAAAAATTCAAATTCCTGGGTCTCAATTCAGCTTCTTCTATTTAAAGATGAGAATCCGAATGTAAAATTCTACTTTGCTATCCTTAAGTCCTGCCCAAAGTTTATTTAAAGAGCATAATTTGGCAGAGATGGTGCCCTTATCTGCAGATTTGCACTGAGTCCTATATGCTCTGTTGTGGTTAGTGCTCTTGTGGCTATTCAGTTCCTGGTCATTTCTGTTGTTTTCTTACTTGTTCTCTCTTATCTGCCTATGTTCAGTCGGACTCCCAGGCAACTGAGTCTTAGAAGAGCTGCTTATATGTAGCTGCAGAGGTCAGCCAAGGGACAGTGGTTTACTACTGAGCTGCTTGTCTCGGTAAGAGCTATCCAAGTCGAAAAGGTAGAAAACCACCGTTTGGGATTTCTAGCAACAGCATACCACGCTTGGTCTGAGCTGCAGAACAGTGCAGTAATTTGGGAACTGGTACATTATGGCAGGTCTGCAGAAGAGCTAATGACCTGACCCTGTTCTGAAAAGGACCATTAAGCAAGTGCTGGAAGAGCAGCACTTCTGAGCACCACTTGAGTATGTGTAGAGTGTGGTGCTCTGTTGTCATGAGGATTAGGGAGAGCTCCTCTGATTTACTGCAATTAAAAGGCGCTCAGAAATCGTGCTGCTCATGCTTAGTCTGTTGCTTTGTAGCTTTGTTAGTTTAACAAATAGTGGGGTGCCTTTAGTGTTAGCTGAACAGGCAGCATGTGTGTTGAGGACATGCTCTTTTCCT
>NW_010545836.1:22605-30855 GCF_000687285.1 Phaethon lepturus
TGGTAATCACAGTCTAGAAAGAACTAAGGCATCTCGGGTCCTACAAGGTTAAGGGAACTTTGTTGGGTTTGGGCCATTAAACAGAACTACAGCTACACCACTGAGTGAGTCTCTACCAGCTCCAGAAAGACTTTTGGGCCCGTTATAAAATCATGTTTACCTTTTCCATAACTTTTCATGCTAATTCCAGTTTCCAAATTAAGGAAAAACTCCCCTCCCAGCTCTCCAGTAGAGGTTGGGCTAAACTGAGTTTTCCACTTTGGATAAAAAATACTCTGTATTTGTTTCCAAATTACAATATGCTTTATAGGAGGAAAAAAAAAATCCAAGATGTTCTTGTGTCTGTTGGATAGTTTTTGAATTAAATATAGCAATTTAAATCTGGTAGCACTTTGTGTAAAACATCTTTTTTGATCCACATAGTTTTAAGAAAGAAAAAAACACCAATAAAGACAACTTTTGGCTTAATTCTGAAAATAATACTGGCTACTTGATGTAAATTTCTAAAACACTTTTCTTTATAGTGGACTTACACTCCCTGAAGTGTGTAAGTAATGCTGCTCTGAAGACAATATAATGAACACTGTGACTTCAAGTTTTGCTACTTAGTTAGGAATGGGATGGTTTCCTGCATGCAAGGATTGTTTCAAAATGATCCATTGTCTTGGAGATGTTCTTATCTGGATGCTCTGCAGAGGCAGTGACTTGTTTTGGGTGAAGGTAGTGACATATTCACAATCTCCTGCTTTTTCCAATTATTTTTTATGTTGTTGTTAAATATTTTTATTAATAGCCATCAAATAATGTAATCCACAATGCTTTAATTGCCCATTCTGGAGTGTAAGTCTTCAAATGTCCTGAGGTTAGGAAAGGGAGCTGTCAAGCCTTTATACTCTGGTTTGTATTAACAAACTAAACGAAGCCTCATTTTACTTTTAAACCTTCATGTAGGGCGAAGGGCTCAGCACAGAAATGCATTAATGACATACTTATCCAGCTGCTTACTCTTCTTTTAGGGTCCCTGGCTCTCTTGGACGTAAAGCTAAGCAGAATGGGGGTGGGTGAGGGAGAAGACAGCTTCTATAGAAAAACTCTATCAAAGCTAAGTATATCTTGTTACAAGAACATAAAATAGTTGGAACTGGTCTTTATGGTGACTTGGAAATTGAAATAGTAGCTACTGTCTGCGTTTGGGAGGCAGCTCTCAACACTGTGTTTAGTTCATTTTTTACTGCCATTCAAAAGGCAGTGTAATTGGAGGCACGTGCTCGCTGTTGTCCTTGTTGGATGAGCTTTCATGTGCCATCTAGGCTGAGTTAAAACTATGGAAAGAGCCTGAGGCTATTTACGTAATGCAGTTGTGCTGCTGTTACATTATCATTTTCAGCTGTAATGCTTAAAGTACCAATAAATCAAATTACTTTTTTCCTTTCTGTAGTACAAAGATAATAGCAACTGCCCTCTTACCTTCTTTCTGCCATTTTTGTAGACTTTAATATGTAGTTGGTTATGTTTTATCAGACTTTATTTAGTTGAATAAGTTGATTTCTTAAAAACAGAATTTACTTAAAACTGAAAGCCACAAATATGGCAGGGAAGGCCATCTATATAACTTCTTAGTGAAGATGCTCACTGATTATTTTTTTTTTTTAATCTAGTCCTGTAAGACTACAAAGAGGACTGAAAAACCTGCAGAACAATAATGAGGTTACTGAACAGCTCATCAATTCTGAAATTCTCAGTCATTTCCAGAATAATAGATTTGTACTGGCTAGAAGAGGTGTGTGGAATACAAGTGAATTTCATATGAGAACTTGAGCAAGCAAGTAATGTGAGGTTAGTTCTGCAAAGTATTTTAAAGTTGTCTCAAGAGATCCTAGCACTAGTTTAATAAAACAGAGGCAATACAGAAATACATGTCAAAGCTGTAAATCATAGAAAAGCAATGCAAAGAGAGATGAAATTACTCTGCCCACTTGAGCCAGTATCCATGTAAATTACTAAAACCCATGAGTACTCTTTCCAGCAAACCTGTAGGAGGAATTGCAAGCTGCTGGCATGTACCCAGGTCCCAGTGGCACCCGGTGGGGTACATATCCAGCTTTACGTGCCCGCTTCTGCGCAGACATCACCTCTGAGCTGGTCACCCTTGGCTCCTTGCACAGATGAACAGCTGCTTCTGCCGCAGGGCTGCCCGCAGGCTTGGGTGCATGTCTGAAACGGGTCGTATGAACCACATGGTGAAAATGCCTGTTTCTGTCATTTGACTGCGTGGGAGCCTAAGGTGACCCACTCAGTCGTGTGTGAAGTCAGGCACCGAGAGTCACGTCCCCGCTGCTTGTACAGGTTAAAAGTCTAGAATTTGGAGTAGCTGAAAAACATGCTTGGGAAAGCAAGGGCCGGTGAAGGAGCAAGGTGCCTACATGTTCAATATTGCAGTGGTTATTTGATGGAGCACTTCATGGCAGTGGCCTCCAGAGCAGCACTGGGAGCCTTGCAAGGCACCTGGACGCACTGTGCTGTTCATGGAGAGCTGGGGGACTCCTATTAATAGACGACCAGAGACTGATGTCTCGGCCTGCTGGTAGCAGAGCTTGGGCTGCAGCCCACAGATGGATTTGCCCATCTCCTTGGCTGGCAAGAGAAACTGAGGAACAGCATTCAAAAAACTGGTGTGCTGAGCACAGGGAGCTTGTTAGAGACTGCCAGCAAGACAGGCTGGTGCCTGGTGAAAGAGGCAAGGAGGTCAGGTGCCAAGTCCTGCCTCTTCTCTCCTGCCGTTTAGCGATTAATGAACTGGTTAAGAGTTGCATGTGAAATGGGAGCCCCCATTTCATTTTCCTCCCAGACCTGGGTGGGTTTGGGCAGACATCTCTCTGGCAGAGCTGCCCTGGCACTCAGGCTGCCTGCTGGGCTGAGCAGGGTTGCAGTGGAGCACAAAGCAGGAGAAAGCAGCCCCCTCTCATCTTCAGTCTCTCCTTGAGCCTCTCTGTGATGACTAAATCTTGCCATGGAGCACCGTGGTACTGCCCATCCCCTCAAGAAAGCAAAGCTGTCCTCCAGGTAACTAGTCAAGATACATGAAGTAAAGAGAGGGAAAGGGGCATAGAAGGGGTTCTTAGGCTAAGACGACCATAAACCCCTGGTCTTCAACTTCCCAGCCAAGTGCTCTGACCACAGCCTGGGGCTTAGGGGCTGCAGTGAGACTAGCTTGGATAATGGGAAGCCTTTGAACCACAGTCTTTACCCCAGGTAGAGACATTTGAGCCTAACGGGCCAGAGGAGTCTAAGCTATACGGATGCATGAGTTGGCTCTGAAAAGGGAAGTGTTTATGAAGTGGTCTGTGCTGCGGCTATGTTGCTGGGAAAGCCAAGCTAGAATTGAAGAGCAGGTTTCTGCTGAGCTTTGCAGCGCTAAAAAAAGATGCGCTTTGTATGCTTAACCTATGATGTCCTCAAGGCCATATTGCTCCCCCATACACCTGTGTTTCCAAACGGTTCAGTGATACCAGTGTTGGATCCTCATCCTCATCAGCGTGTCCAGAGAAGGGCAACGAAGCTGGTGAGGGGTCTGGAGCACAAGTCTTATGAGGAGCGGCTGAGGGAACTGGGGTTGTTTAGTCTGGAGAAGAGGAGGCTGAGAGGAGACCTTATCACTCTATACAACTACCTGAAAGGGGGTTGTGGCGACGAGGGTGTTGGCCTCTTCTCCCAAGTAACTAGTGATAGGACAAGAGGAAACGGCTTCAAGTTGCGCCAGGGGAGGTTTAGATTGGATATTAGGAAAAATTTCTTCACTGAGAGGGTGGTCAGGCATTGGAACAGGCTGCCCAGGGAGGTGGTGGAGTCGCCATCTCTGGAAGTGTTCAAGAAACGTGTGGATGTGGCGCTTCAGGACATGGTCTAGGGGACATGGTGGCGCTGGATTAATGGTTGGACTTGATGATCTTGAAGGTCCTTTCCAACCTAGTGTTTCTGTGATTCTGTGATTATTTCCAAGGCATGTTCCAGATGTGTCATGATACCATAGGTATACCGAGGTCTGAAGGCAAGAAGCGGTGCCTGTAGTTGAATGCATTGAACTGGGAAGTGGAAGAGCAGAGTCTGGAGTGCTGACTACATTGAGCGGCTCCTCACTGGTGATGAAGCCTCATGTGCTGTGTACGGGTAAGGCTTTTATTCCCCTGGGCATGTAGGAAACCCTCCTCTCAAAATGCAGAGATTGAAACGGACAGATATGAATTGCCATCTGTGTGATGGCCAGCAATTGTGCTACACACCAAATACCTATTAATTTCGGTCTCTGTGAAGGAGATTCACTTCAAGGTAAGTGTGGAATAATGTAGCAATTGGTACAGAAAGCAGTATTTCCTTTTTATATGGCACAAGATGTGGCAAATCTAACAAATTATGTGAATTATGCAACTTGCTTTCACCAAAGCATCTCAAGTCGTTCGTAAATATTCCTATATGCTCTTTAGGCAGAGCAAGCAAAAAAAAAAATATTGTACCCAAGCTCTCTGGAAAAACTGTTAAATTACTAACAGATATATGATTTTGAGAAAGATACTTTGTTTCTCTTAGTGATATTGTAATAATTTCCAGACTATAGTAAACTGAGGGTTGATTCTCTAGCTTTTTAAAATTATCTCTTATGACTTTATGAGAGTAGGAAGATGGCTTCATAGTTAAATCTGGAACTTGGGGAGATGTGAGTTGGATGGCAGGCTTTCTCTGACCGCAGATAAGTCTCTTAATCTGTGTTATTCCTGTTTGCCTGTGGAAAACTGAGATAATATCCTCTTTTCATCAACCCTCCCTTTGGTTTGCTTAGATCACAATCTATTCAGGTCAAAGATTTAGTCTTATTTTATACAGCATTTATATGGACCAATTTCACTGAGGGCCCTGAAGCTTGATCTGGAGATAATTCTATTTTCTAATAGTACTATCTGGAAAATATCTACAATTAATCCATGAAGAAGTACTAAAATCACAATAAAAAACAATACCTCCCAAACTGCTTAAAATTTCTATCAAATTGCAGAATGGCACTATTATATCTAGATGATTAGAACAACAGCATACAGCTGGCAGATGAAGGTCCCCAATGTTGGCACAATCTGAATATTTTATGCTAAAGTGCTATTTCTTACTCTAAGATGGCTGGTTTTTGTTATGTCTTAAAGCTTGTTAAGGGTAAAAAATTCTGCAGAAGTAGACAGTAGCATTCCCCCTTATTACCAGTTCCAGCAGATCTATCAGGTAAGAAAAAATGCTAAAGATAAGTACCAGTGAAAATCAAGATATTAAATCTTTCTTTTCCATTCGCTTGTGAGGCAAAACTGAGGAAGAATAAGAACAACTTTACATAAAACAAAATTCTGAAGTGAGTGGAAGGTCAATACGTAGTTTTAAAGGGTTAGCTTTCCTTTGTAAAGAGAAGAATCAAAATTGTTATATTCAGAGACCTTGGAGAAACTGGAGAGTACAAAAATAAGCAGTAGTTAATGAGGATGAGAATAATAAAAAAACCCCACACTTTTCCACAAAGCTGTTCAGAATCACATAAATCACATCAAGGAGCCTGATTTCTCTGCCTTTGGTGAAGCAGCTACCAAAACTCTGACTATCTTGCTCATGGGAGGTGCCAGCTCCTTCTGCTGGGTTGTAATGTTGAATGTCCTCAGGCCTGGCCTCCTGCTGCAGTGCTTTCCCCCAGCTTGCATAGCCCATCTGTAGCATGGCTTTGGTCATCTCTCTCCTGGGGCACAGGGTAGCTGGGACAAGGGTGCGGAGTATATATCTAAGGGCTTATGTCTGGATGTTAGGCGACAGCATTTGAGTCCTCTGCATCCCATTGTAGACAATGGAGAGAAAGAGATGTTTCTAGGTAGCCATCCATGTAACCTATTTTAGACGCCTACCTCACTTCAGATTTCTCTTGGCTGACTGTGAAGGATGAATCATGCCTGAAACAACTTTTCTTCCCTTCTGTAGAACAAGTGTGAAACTATTGGTCCGCCGGAGGCTAAACCAGCTCCAGGCTCTTCTGCTGTGACAGGGGCGGCACAAAGCCCATGTCTAGGATGGGTCTTCAGTGGGTGCCTGCCTCTACCGGCCCCCTCAGTAAGGCCGTGTGTGCGTTCTTCTGCCGTTCTTCTGCCTTGCCTCTTCCTGCAGCCACCTGTGTGAACGTAGGGGCACCCCCCAACCTTGCCCCTACTGCCGTGCCCTGGGGCTCCCTGCGTGTTTGTGGGAAGGATAAGGGGGCTCTCAGCTTTTGGCGAACTGGGCCTGGATCCTACTGCTGTGTAGGTGGGCCCTGGACAAAGTGAAAGCCCTGGCTTTCATGTAGACCATGTTGGGTCTACATGGCAAACAAGCCTGTACCTGTAGCGGGGGGGTTTAGGCAGAAATGTGCACAGGGTAGCAAGGCTGAGCCGGCAGTGCTAGCTGTTTCCCCAGGAGCACTTCTTCAAACAGTAAAAGAAAGGGAATTTAGAAATTAAAAAAAAACCTAAAACACAGAACAAAACCCTGAAAAAATGTATGGATAAATCTTCCCAGTCTCTGTCCTAACTTCCTTTGGGGTGTTGTCTGTTTCCAAGGCATTACACATTTTAATAATGCCTAACCTTAAAGTCCTTACTTTTTCATCAATGGAAATGGGTGTGGTGGTCTTGCAGCATTCTGACCACTTGCAAAAGCTTTGGTGGTTCTTTGACATGCTTGTTTGGGAGAGGTCCCAATAATGAAATGCTGGTGAGGTGTCTTCTGAACACCTTCACTGCTTTTAACAAGCGCTACTGTCTCCTTGCTTGTGTAAGGACAATTCTGTGTGGACAGTTGCAAAAAAGGAGTCTAAGGAAGAGAGAGAACTTCAAAGTCTCAAATTATGCACTTCACTGAAATCACAGACTCATAGAATAGTTTGGGTTGGAAGGAACCTTTAAAGGTCACCTAGTCCAATGCCCTGTAGTGAGCAGGGACATCTTCAACTAGACCAGGCTGCTCACCTTCAGTGTTGCCAGGGATGGGGCATCTACCACCTCCCTGGGCAACCTGTGCCAGTGGTTCAGCACCCCCATTACGAAAAATTTCTTCATTAGATCTAGTTGAAATCTGCCCTCTTTTAGTTTAAAACCATTACCCCTTGTCCTATCGCTAGAGACCCTGCTTAAAGTCTGTCCCCGTCTTTCTTATAGGCCCCCTTTAGGTACTGGAAGGCTGCAGTAAGGTCTCCCTGGAGCCTTCTCTTCTCCAGGCTGAACAACCCCAACTCTCTCAGCCTGTCCTCACAGGAGAGGTGTTCCATCCCTCTAATTATTTTTGCAGCCCTCTTATGAGAATGGTGTATAAATTCTTATTGCATTGTATAATTTGTGCGTATGATCTGTCATTCCTCAGTGAATGTCTTTATTTTTTTCTTGTTAAAAAAAAAAAGTTCTTTCTGTTCTCTCATTTTCCTAGAATTTGCCAATTGTTTGTAATTGGACTTGTCTTAGGTAGAATGTTCCCTGTTTCTTGCTGGATGGGACGTGCCTGAAGGGGGAGCATGAACAATTATCATCTCAGTATGTGAAGATTTAATGGCAAAACACCCACAGCCTTTGCATGTGACAATGCTTGGTGTGCCTAATGGGAATGGATTTGTAGTGGTGGTCCTACAGCTGATGCCCTGCTGCTCCCTGCACTACTTAAACGCTGTTGGTTACCCAGAGCTCTCACCAACTTGAAGAGGCTTTGTAGGTGTGCAGTGCTTTAGAAACCGAGACCTCTTAAGGAAAATAAACAAAGACTCGATTAGCACTCTTCAACCTATGTGACACTTTGTCTACTGTTTTTTCAAGAGCCAGAATCCTTACATTTTTGCTTTAATAGCCTCTAATTAATGCATATTTTCCTCTATTACTAGCACACCTGACCTCTCTTCTTCATGCAGTATCTAAACATTATCTCTGTTTTTCATGTCAGCAACTGAGTTTCTCATTCATGTCATATACAACCTGCATGGGTTTATGTCTCCAATGTTTTCATCAGCAGTTTACACTGTACTGTGCCGAGCCTCTCCTAATATCCTTAATCTCTGCTTCTGGCAAATAAAATAGTGACCTACTTTATTTTTCTGCCTTCGGAAAAAAAACAAAGTGCACGTGGTGGAGCAGCAGCTGCTGTTTCCTGACAGCGAGCAGAGAGCCGTAGTGTCCCTGTTCAGAGCTTTGCTAAAGCCATTCCTGGTTTTACAGG
>NW_010545836.1:30886-38440 GCF_000687285.1 Phaethon lepturus
TCCCCTCCATGAATGCGGGCTCTCGCTGCAGCCCTGTCTCTGCCAGTGGTGCTAGGTGCCATCACCCCAGTCTGGACAAAAGAGAGAAGAAGGGATTGCCTGCGGATGAGGATGGCTTAATTGCAGGGAAAGTAGACTCAGGGGCTGCAGTCCCCTCTGCTAGTGTTCCCTGACGCAGTGATGACTCCTGCTTGCACAACAGCTCTCCAATGACATAGCTCCTCTTTGACCTCCACCTGAGCTACCCCTTACTGGGAAAGTGGGGCGTAGGGACCAATGCACTGCATTCACTTTGCAATACAGGGAAAACGGAGGTCTCTGCTGATGGTTCCTTCCCCCTCCCTTTCTGCAGTGGATGATGGTGTCAGTGTTGATTCATCAACCTGCTTGCTTCGTGGGCATCTTCCAGTGTCTCCAGGAGCTCCAGTGCTTCACAAGACCATCGTACAGCAATGAGAGCTAGGCACCAAAACAGAAAATCAATAGTATGCAAGCAGTCTCCTCCCACGTGTGCTTTTGAAAGTCTCCCCCACACCCTTTTGCCTCAACACGAACCAGATTTCACCTATAAATCTGCTGCACTTAATCTCCCCGAGTACCTCTCCAGCACTTGTCTCTCATCCCCAACTTAAGCTCCCTTATTGACAGATGCACACACACAAACAACGTTTTTTTCCCCCTCTCAATCCTCCATTGTTCACAAACAACATCTGACGACGTCTCTGGCAGGGCTGTATCCACCCTCTTTGCACTCAAAGTAGGGAACGGTTCAAAACGGGAGGATGGAGCTTTGCTCCTGCCCAGCTTTCACAGAGCTCCTTGCAAGAGGCAGCCCGGCAGCCCGTGGTCTCGAATTTGGGGACTTATGTGGCCATCCCCAGCTCCCCTGCGAAGCCGTGGCAGGTAACCGCACAATTGCACAGTAGCAGCTGGATGTTTTACCCTTGGCTGGCTTTAATGCTGTCTTCAAGTCACTGTTTCAAAGCTGCCTGATGCAACATCAAAGCAGCAGCCCAGACAAAGCACATTCAGGCTGGGAGCTGGGGTGGAAAGAGGGAAAATTCGCAGCAGAGCGCTCATGCAGGCTGTTTTTCCATTTGCTTCAATGGGAGTGAAGGGCATGCAGGAGACCTGCTGGCAGAAGAAATTTTATAGGTGCGAGCCTCACTAGAGAGAAAATCCAGCCCATCTCAGAAAGCCTTAGCTGCTTGCTTTTTTTAAATGTTGATTGCCAAACTTTTTTAGTACATATTGATTGGAAGTGTTGGAAGGAATATTTGGACTAGAATAACAGCACAAAGAGTTAACGGAGTATCTGAGATAAATGCATTGGCTCTTTCACGTAGTAAAAAGAGATAAGCAAGCTGAGAATCCTAACAAGAACTAATCTTCATTTCAGATCTCATTTAAGAGATTAATTACGGAATATTGTAGAGCTAATTAAACACATAATCAAGGGCAAATAGGCACAGCCTTACACCAACTAACAAATATAAAAACTGTTGTGCTGGAACAGACTGTATTTCTGCAACTTGGAAAGCAAGAAACAGCCACAGCCTCTTACAGCTCTCACATAAATGAAACCAATAACAGCAAGAAAAAAGGTCTCTATACATTAACCTACAAATTCTATAGTAAAGAAAAACTAATGACCTTCTACAGCTACAATTGCAGTAAGTTTTGTGGGTACCAGGAGGTGTCACAGTAATTATTTTTCCACTTGCACAGCATCATCAATTTAAGGAACCTAAATTACCATAAAAACATTAATTGACTGATTACTAATCTGTTGAATAGCTGGAGAAACAGAAACCTGAGTACTGAAATGATGTGCCTGTGTTGTCCCACAAAATCAGTGAAAGAAAAAGTAATATAAAATAAGAGTCTGGACATTCAGCTGTTCTGTCAAGATTTAAGGATTTAGAAAAAACCACCCTGGGGGAAGTGAAATCACAAATTTATCTAATTGAGACAAATAATTCCAGGCTGCTTTTGGCAGCTCTTGGGTTTGAGTTTTTGTTTTTCACTGAGCTCTTGTGAATTCCTTGTTGCTTCTCCAAGTCTTCACCACTTAGAAAAACTAGTAATTCAATATTTTTTAATTTTTAAATCAAATTGTCTGTCACAAACACATCAGTTTGCCTCTCTGAATTCTGCAGTTACTCAGATCACATGTGGCCATTGAATCAATCACATCCTCAAGCAAGGGACATCCACACATGTGTGTGTGTGTGTGTGTGTGTGTGTGTGTGTGTGTGTTACATATTAACTATTTAATTTCAAAAGGTTTCTGATGCCCTTTTCAGCTCCAGAGAGGAATGGGGTGGCTGCCTTTGCTGCATTGGCATGGTGGTGATGACTCTTCCATCAGTGGAGCTGGAGAAGCTGCTGGCTTTGGTTACAGATGTCCCTGCTCCTCTCCTTTGAGTGTCCCCAGGTAGTGGGGGACCGTCTCGGGATGCAGCACTGCAGTGTGGCCATTTTGGCCTTTTGCTTGGTTTTCCACCCCTTGTTTCATGTCTGCACCTTTCGTCAGGCCCAGACCTAGTCAGACTTCCGTTGCGCACCGGATTGTTCTCCCCTGCTCCTCGCTTGTTACTCCTGGTTCTCTCTTGCTCTTGTTCCTTTTTTAGAACTGGCCCATTTTGGATACTGTGTTTTATCCTCTGCTCGTGGAGGTGGTCCTCAAAAAACCTTGTCCTTTCCTGTTTTTTCTTTACTGACTCAGAGAAATGAAGAACTAAAGTTGTGCATTACTTTTGAGGACAAGAATATGAAGCATCTGTGTTTGAAAATACGGTTGAACACAATGCCTCTCATCTGCATGTCCGGGAAGAAAAGAAATGAACAAATCACCTGTCTTACACTCAACCTGTGCGGAGTATCAAGGATAACTCTAATTTTACAGGGCATATTTTCCCCTTAAGGAATTTTTAAAAGACACAGATGAGAAATGAACATAAATAAGGAAGTGATCAGAAACAGAAATCAGATGAAGGCGTTTTACCTAGGGCTTCTTGTGAAGCTCAGCCACTTCCCGTGCTGCCCGATTCCTCTCTTGATGGTGTCGCCTTTTAACAGCAAGAGCAAACAACAAGATAAAGATATGGAAGGGTCAGAAGATCCATAGCTGAGTGCAAATGAGTTGCACTAGCTCACACCAGTAATGATGCCTTTGCGGTCAGACATGGCAATAAGGACACCAGCTGGAATTTGGCTCACAGCTGGCAAACCCCAGAGCCCTTTGGGTGTCAGAAAGAGCTCATATAGTCTTAGTTCATGCAAGAGTAAGTATTTTTTTCAAGATTAATTCAGTTATAAACCAACTATCCTGGCCGGATTCGTTTGCCCTTGCCTGGAAAGGACAAAAAAGAAGGTGTTTTTTTCCTTCCTCTTATCTTCATGGAAGATATCTTATCTACCTGCTAGTTCAGGGACATTTCACCTTGCTTTTCAGACACACATGTCTGGTGTGGAGTGAGGGTCTCAGTCACATCTCATGGGACAAAGTAGCCTGAGGGATGCTTTCCTGCTCCAGCCATGGCAGCAAGGTGCCACCTCTGTCTGGAAAGCAGCACAGGATGGGCAGTATTTGCAGCCAGAAGGGTTCGCCCCTTGTCGGTCCCACCAGGTCCCACCAGTGTTAGTGCTGGGGAGACACCTCTGGAGCAGCCAGGATTGGGGATGACTTTCTGATGCAGCACCCATGGCTGTTCCTGCATTCAAAATATTATTTTGGGCTGCTGGCTGCTCTGCCAGCCTGTGTTGCCTGCGCTCCAGCCGTGATTCCAGCTTTGCTTTGCAACAGGTTGCTTTTCGGTACAACTGGTACGCTGACACCATCACAAAACTGCAGGCGCTGGGGCTTGGGCAGGGTCTGCCTCCGGCCTCCTGGGCATCGCTTGCGCATGTGTCAGCCTCTGTGTGAGCTTGTGCTACAGCAGCCCGGGGTATTTCCCAGCTGATCTGAAGTCTGTGTTAGAGACAGAAGACGAGGTGTTACTTCTGCATACTGTATTTTCTGTATTATAATTTTTCTGTCCTCATCCTTTGCTGCTTTTTAAAAAAATCTTCATTTCTTAGTCCACCTTTTCTTCGCTCTCCCATCTCAGTTTGGTGCAGAGGCACTGGAGCCCACAGAGGTCTCATGAGTGACATTGACTGAGCTGTTTCCCCAGGACCACCTTTGCCATCTCCAGCTTCTTTTCCAGTTTATCCCCAGTGGACTACAAAGCCAACACCACTCTGGTCCCACTTTCCATGACTCCATTAACCAGATATCCTCCGAATTAAGCAGACTTTATGATTTTTATTTTTTTTTATTTCAATAGCAAAGTTTTGCAGAATCAGGAACAAATGTTCCTTTGTAGCGATGCCAGTAAGACTGGTATAAGCCTGTGCCCTTAATGTACGAGTAGCCACTCCAAGGTGACTAGTGACTGTTCTGCTATTGAAATGGGGAGGACAGCTACTGTGGTTATCTTTCATGCTAAAATCTACAGCTTTGTTCAGGTTTCAAGGAGAATGTGGAGAAAATCAAAGAGGTATCACGCTCAATACAAGAGATGTCTGTGAGAGTTGTTTTTCCCCAGAGCAGAATTGACCAAGTCTTGTGTCATTTTCTGCAAATAAAATTAGTGACTAAGATTTGCAAAAGTTAATATGTTGATGGAAAGGCAGTCCCTGCAGAGCCCCTGGGAGTGTGGGGCTGTATTCAGTCACATGAACTAACCCCAGCATACACCAGCTCCTCGTGCTTTGCAAGAAGTCAGGAGAGATTACTGCTTCTGTCCTGGTGTTCAATAAAGTTATTCATATATTTATGGAAGAAACAAACCCCACCCATTCCTGTTTTGATGACAGTGGTTCATGATACACTTCGTGTTCTAGGAGAGCAACAGAAAGATGTTCAAAATTCTGCAGTTCTCTGGTGCAAAAACTCAAGAAATGTGCTCAGAAATAAGACTGTTTCACAAACATGCAACCCTGCATTTGTCCACCTGAATAGCCGGGGACTCGGCCAGGGCAAAGGAGTTTTGCAAACTTTAGTTTTGCAAAAATTGTTGTCTTAATAGGACAGTAATCTACATGTGCTGTAACACTGGTTACTAATTAAATAATTTTGAGACTTAGAATTGCAGATAAAGCAAGCAGGGATTAAACTGGTCTGGCAGTATTAGTCTCTTTAGGAAATTCCTGGTTGAATTTTCACAGAAAACTGCTTAAATGAGTACAGGGACAGGAAAAACACCTTTTCAACAATCACTGTTTACTATATGGAGCCTGTATATCTCTAACAGTGACATCTTCACACACATTAAGGGAAAAAATGATGTGATACATATGACGCCAGTATTTTCTGTAATTCAGTAATATCCAATCTTTTTTACATGAGGTAAACCCATTCTTCCTCTTTGCTACTGACAGAAAGCATCAGCCTGGGGCAAAGACCCCAAACTGGTATGTTTGAGGTGTATCAAACACGGCCCAGGAGGCTCCTGGAGGCATTGTGCGTGACTTGGGCACAACGTGCCTTCCTAGGAAGGATGCATTTGGCATCTCCCTCCATGTTGTCCACCTTTTCCCTTGGCTGCTTCTCCTGGAAATGCTTGTCTCCCCTTGGAGAGGGCTGAGGGGCTGGGATTAGAGGCGTTGGCTTCTCCTGCATTCCTCATGAGACCTACAGGAAAGGGAAATCCTCTCCTATCTCTGCGTGGCACCTGCAACCCTGTATTTCCCCAACTCTGTGCAAGCAGAATCTCCTTGGTGTTCCTCAGGAGCCTCCAGCCAAAGGGAATGGGAGTGGCAGGGAACCAGGATTTTGAGAACCATCTCCTGAGTCGACCGAGGGCTGGCCACAGTGCAGCCAGCTGCCCCCTCAAGCACCCCTAGACCAGAATGTGTAGCTTTGCTGCTCTGCCCGGTCTTTGGCTCAGGCTTTGGAGGTCCTGGCTGAGCTCCAAGTTAAATCAGCTGGTACTTTTTTTTTTTTATTGTGGCTTTAATTTTTGGTGCTTTCACTAGGCTGCTTATTAAGATGCTTAAATGCAAATGTAGGCACTCAAGTTATGGTTTATACAGTGTCTAGATCTGTACTTCTCACTTGAAAATGTGTTAATGTAAATTACTGGCAAATGCAGCTTTCTACATCTTTGATACCACTGTCTTACACAACCAGATCCCCAGGGTTCTGCCCGAGCCTGGTGTTACACATGTGGTATAAAAACAATTACATTTTAAAGCCCTGCTTTTGTAATTTAACCCACTAGCGTGATTGTCCAGCTATGGCTTATAGCGGGAAACCATCAGTAAAGAGCAACAGAACCATAGTGGCACGCTCTAGTCTTCTCTCTTTCAAACAAGGAGAGTGAAAAACATCTTACCGGTGCGAAATGAAGGCAGATGGAAGTGTGTGATTATTGCTTCCTGCCATTTTGAGAGTATCCTGTGTCATTCCTGTTCTCGTTAATTCTTATTAAGTATAAAAGAAACATAACAAACTATGCGCAAACACCTTATTACAAGATAATTATTTACCATCCGATGCTAAGATTCTTAAAATTTTCAGAAATCTCTCAAGAATATTATATTCTCTTAACTGGTAGCAGGTTAAGGTATTTCCTTAGGGTAAATGACTTTTGATGTTAAGAGAAACTTCGCTGGAAATCTTTCTCCCTAGCTAGAAGCAGATACTTTGTAATGCTTTATTATAATTGGGCATCCATAATCGTCAGTGTACACACACACACACAAAAAAGACTCTTACAAGAAATACCCTATCGATACTATACATGATTAATAGGAAAGCATCATTCCCTTAAAACGCTTCACCGTATTTGCAGTGCAAAAGGCAAGTCAGCTGCTGGAGCCACACCACATTTACGTTAGCGCTCTGTGCTGCTGTGTTCTGCTCTGTGGTGTTACACGCATTCCGATCACTGTCCAGGTGCTTTCCCACTGTTCAATAGGGGACTAATTGACGTGGTTTGGTCTTTTTCTTAGCCTTTTCCTTTTATTTGTGCCATGGAATATTTTGGTAGGGTTGGTTTTCTTTAGGATACACAAAACTATTTACATTGGAGAAAACGGGGAGAGAAAGTGTACCTTGCACTTGGGGGAGAGAGTTGTGTAGCTGAACGTCTCCAGTCCCTGCAGGACTCCACTCCTGGAGCAACGGGGCCCTCCCATTTCCAAGGACACTGAATCGAGCCCTTTCAAGGGCTGCATTTGGGTCAGCATATTTACGTTTTCACTTAACCAGCTCAAACCCTCCTGCCTCCATGAGATAGCATCCTATGTCTGCAGTTAAAATCTTCCTAGGGAACTGAAGGAGCACAGATTTAAGCTGATTCAGAGCAGCTTTAATTAAAACTCAGTTAAACTTATTCAGATTTAAACATCCAGGAGACACATGCACGATCCCCACTTAATTACCATAGCACAGCTTAATGGCCTCTTCCACGCCCACGGGTGGTGGGCTTGGCTCAGGGGCCGGCGGGGCCGGCTGTGGGGTGCAGAGCTCTGCCCGGCTGCTCGAGCCCTCTGTTCCCTTCT
>NW_010545837.1:0-9961 GCF_000687285.1 Phaethon lepturus
CCTCGGCTGCGCAGCGGTCCGGCGGGCTTCTCCCTTCAGAGGTTTTTGGAAGTCTGTTCAGACGGGTCCTGGCCAGGGAAAAGAGGGAGCTTGCGGTGACGGCACGTGGCTGCGCTATGGTTAATGCCAGTGAGACACGTATGGCATTTGAATAAAAGATCGTTCTTTGATAGCCCCCCCATTTTGGGGGGATCTCTGGAGAGGGGCCATATAGTGCTCGTGGCCAAAGAGGCTTATGCATCTATAAGGGACCGCTATTTATATGCAATTGTATATTCATGTATACATTTGTATATTAAATATATTGATCATGTGCATGATGTACTGGCTAGCCCGATGTATTGTTTGCTGACTTCCTTAAAATAGGTCCTAAGTAACGTAAAATAACAGTGTGGACGATGATTGCTAGGTTATTCTTCTTTCTTGAAGAAAGGCAGTTTGTTTCATCTATTCTCCATAAAGTGTCCGGTTGCTGGTATGATAGCACTACAATTTAAGGTATTAGCATATTTATAAACCAGCGTGTGTTCTAGCATACCATTTCTGGTTTGAGGCAAATCTATTACTGGTCCTTTGCCTCTGCCAAGACCAGCCCAAGGCAGAGCTGTCTCAGCAGACTTTATGTATGTGTCGTCTTTTCAGAAGATGTGTTTTTTGCGATGTGGTCTTTCATTTATTATGTATTTATACAGCACTTAGCATTATGAAAATCCTGATCTGATTGATTTCTAGCACTTGGGCAAAAGAAATGTTATGCAATAAAACAATCATTGTCCCTTGTTGCCTTTCAAACACTTCAAAATTTAAGCAGACTGCATTCTTAAAAGAGGGCTAATATGAAAATTAAGTGGAGTTGTTCTGCATAGAGAACCAGTGTTTCTTAAATGCTTTCAAAACCGTAAAACAACCTGTGAGTAGCCAACAAAAAAGTATGTTAACAATGGCCAAATCAAACAGTGATTCAGAATTTGAATTAAAGGTCATAAAAACCCTGTATGCATTAATCACGGAGCTCTGGAATGAATATTAATAGCAGCTGAGAGCTGTTGAGTAGATGTTTTAGCTTAATTTTAAGCATTAATTAAACATTTATTAAAACTTAACTCTATAAATACTTTATAGCTAAAAAGCTATAATAAGGGCTAGGTTGGATGAAAGTGTGGGCTATTGGTACCTGTTCTTTTGACTTAGATGTATTGCCAGTACAACTCAGATTGGTATGAAAATAAGATTTAGGAAACCATATTTGCAGTGTCTCAGAGCTATATGTCTAGTGGTAAGATCCTTGTAATACCAGACTTTAAGATATTTGTGAGAAGGTTAAATTTTCAAACTACTACAGTTATCTAAATGATTTCTGGACTAAGGTTATATTGGGACATTTTCTTTCTGCCCTAACCCAGCTCTCAAGAAATTCTTTGTGGACAAGATCTGGTGCATGAGATAAATGGTAGCTGCTCAGAATGGATGGTTTAACAGCTAATTTGGTTCTCGCCTTTAAATCTGTTAAAATCCAAAAGAAACGCCAAAAAGTGCGAGTCACACGTCAAGTGTTGTTTACATTTATGAATCTGCTGAAAATACTATTTTAACTGGTTTTGCAGATACTGAACATTTTTCTTTCTGCAGAAATATAAGCCTAAACTCTTTTTTACTTGGCACATTAGTATTTCTACAGATCATCCTTTCCTTTTCCTTTTCCTATTCATTGTTATTACAAATAATTTTGCTTGATCCTGATGTTATGGTTTGATGTTGATATATCAGAAAGAGGGGTAATAGCTAGTTAGATAAACCTGGGGAATGGATGAAAATGACCCATGAAGTTAAAGAAAATGAACCCGCTGAAACAAAGCCGTGTTTTAATTGATTGGTAGAAAATACTGCTAAGGGGGCTGGAAGCCCTGCGGCTCTTCTCAACGTATCTCTGAATTGCTAGACCGTTACAGACATCCAGCTAGCTGTATTCATAATACCTAACAAAACGGGGTTTCAATTTTGAATTGAGTCTCTGGTTATTTGCCTAATAAAAGCAACGGATATATTAACATCAAGTGGGAAGGAACGGTACGTATCAGCAGGCAGGCAGCAAATGCCCTTTTCTAGTAATTGCACTTATTGAGTATAATGGTCAGATGAAATTACCTAATATTCTTTTTTTTTTTCCTGAATTCCTGTACCATTCACTGGCATGTTGTAGGGTTCTTTCAGTAGTGTTTCCTAACGAGCTGTGAGAATGCAAAGGGTGCAAATGATTCTTGGTTGACCTTGCTGGCCTGAATTCACATTAGTTGGAGACATTCTAGAGGTTAGTCCTCTGTTTCATTTCAGGAACTGCTCAATAACAGTTCTAGTAATTCACTGCTGTGAAAACATGATTTAGTGTTTCAGGTAAAAACATCTTCTCCTTAAAATGCACTGGATGCCGCCTCTTGGACAGCACGTGATTCCAGGGCTCACAGGCTTGCTTTAGGAAGCTGGGGAATTTTTACATGAGGGTTTAGACACCCAAAAGATCTTAGGCATCTTGAAAATCTCAGCTCAAACATCAGACATCTGCTGGCATACATATATAGCCAGGAGAAAATGTGTGGTGTTTGCCTAGCCTGCGCATGAGCCTGAACCATGGCCAGTGGAGAGCTTGGGTAGGAGATGTTAGCGGAATGAACTGGATGATGGGAGCAAGAATTACTGAGTAGCAAGACGGTCTTCCTTCATGGTTTGCTGCTCTATCGACAGCACATTATACTGTTGTTCAGGAGAGATCTGATGGTCGGAGTTACCCTGGAAATCTGTAAAATCAAAATTCTACCTCTGGGTTGCAAAAAGGTCTTTACAAATGTTGAAGACATAGTCCCAGTGTACTGGCTAAATTCCAGAAGGCATAAACGTTTTTTGTACCATCTCCTTTGTGCAATTTCCAATGGATACAATAAATGTGATCTATTTTGCTGTACCTGAGGAGCTGCTGTGCTTGACCTTTGTGGCGACTACATTTTGATGGCAAGACAAAGTGCCAAATATGTTCCTTCTGGGGTCCTTCTGGATAAAAATGCCATGCAAATTTATTCTTTATGTTAGATTTATTTATACCCTAGCTGACATGATAGTAGAGAAGAAGTGGATCCTCAGGAGATGTAAATGAGTGAATGCCCATTTCTGTCTGCCAAGAATCTGTCCAGGATGTCTTCAATCATACTGTTCAAGTTGCAATCAGACAGGGGCATGTATCTGTCTTCTAAGGTCTCTTTGTTAAGCATTTGGTTCTTCATTTAAACCATCTTCTGAGTCCAGAAGAGGTTTTCTTTGCTGGCCTAAGAGATAGTTAGCCTTTAAAATTGCTCGTTCTTCTCTGTCTGCCCTTGGACGTCGTTCCTATCCCCTGTGCTACTGCAATGTGCTATTCTGCCAAGCAAAGAGCATCTTCTGTTGTGTGGAGGCCGACATCCTTATGTTAGAAGACAAACAGCCTGGCAACATCCTACAGCAAAGCTGGTTGTCATCCTCACAAGAGACAAATAGGAGAAACCATCATTGTCAAGGGAAGTGTTGGCTGTCTTGAACTTCCCTGACTGTCCAGTGCAGATCTCCAGTCCTGCAGGTGAACCTGCAAAATGTGCAGTCCCTGAAAATCCTTTTAAGAGTGTTTTATTGATAGGCTACTAGTTTACAGTATTTGAATAACAATGCAAATAAAAATCTGTGAGAACTGAAAGGTCATGTAGGCTGCAAAACTGAGCATCTGAAACTTATGAAGAGCTCTCCCTGTGCATAAAGAGGCAGAGCTGGTTTGGAAAATTTTCAGTAAAAATATTAATATCTCCATGGGCAGGAATAATCTGGATTATTGCAAATTTCTCATGAGAAAGGCTCTGATTTTTATAGCTATCCTTTTATCCAACAACAAAGAATTCTAAATTATATAAGAGCTGAAATTAAGCTAAATTTAGAGACAGAAATATCGAGTAAAAGCCATCTAAAGCAAAACAGGATACCTTTAAAATTTAAAAGGAGAGCATTCCACTTTACCAAAACTGTTTTTTCTCCCTTTCCTAATCAGCTTTTTGCTCCATGTAGACTTTCTGTAATCTCAACTTTTTTTGTCTGGTTTGGGCTTGGGAGTAGAGGCAGGGGAAGAGAAGATCTTCAAAATCCTGAAAACCTTTTCTGCCCAGAGCTAACAGCAAGAGAAAAATCACTCTAGGTTACCAAGAGGAGGAGGAGGATGATATGGCATGCCCACTGCTGAAAGTACTCCAGAAAGTCTAGTCTACCTCTATATCAATACAAAGGGAATTAATTTCCCTCTTACCCCGATGCTGGATCATGGTCTGTATTTCTCACGACTGCTGTTTTATTTGCATTTTAGCTAGATGAAGTAGCATTACAATTAGTTCTTGGGGCTTCCTGTGGAAGTTTCTTCATTCTGAGGTCAAAAAAGCTTTGCTCTGCTGAAAAGTGTCTTAAGGAGAGGGGAGCCAGCAAAGCAAGGAGCTTGTTAGCAAAGCTGGTCTACGCTTTGGATTGATTTTGTTTTCTCTAATGGCTTGATCATAACAGTTGCACTCTAATTTTTGTACAGGGTTGTGCACATTTTAGGCAATGTAAATATATACATTGGCATGCTTATTAGCTCTGCTGTTTAAGTTACGGATATTTGATAGTGTATAATAAAACCAAGTGGTCCTGTATACCATTTGTCATGCTGAGCTTGGACTCATCTCATTGTACTCCCACTCCACCCTTTCCAACTTCATTATATTCCAAATGCTCCTCCTTGCTTGGAGCAAAATCAATCCTCGTTTTACATTGGGTGGAAGAGGAGAAATGCGTGCTGGGGTTTTTCTCAATGCACAGAGCTGCGTGCAGACTTAATACTCGCTTAAACGATAAGCGTGGGGCTTCCCGGGGCGGGGGGGCAGAATGCTCTAAGACAGTTGAGGTCATGGTCACAGCCTCAGCCCTCGTGTATTAAACTGCGGAAAGAAGTGGAAATATTAGAGGGCCCTTTCTACTTACTAGGAAAGAATACTACTATGAACGCTGCTTCCCTGAGCTGGCATACGCTGCAGGCAAAATAGTAAGTCCCTGCAGCTCTGAGAAATTATTTTTGTTTGATCATCCCTTCATTTCAAAACACCATTTTCCCCCCACTAGCTCAGTCTGTCTTTCCCTTGCTGAGGGACTGGCTCATGTCACCAACTAAATGCATCAGGCCTGTGTTGGTAGAGGATGTATCCCTAGCTGAGGCTTGGGGGATGCTATTTATACCCACAGGACCTCAGACGGGTTAAAAAAATGTGGCTTTCTAATTCCACTGGGAGTCAGGTCCTGATTTACCTATATAACTTGCTAAGGTGAGATGCCAGTGGTGAAGCTGAGATAGGAGAAATCTCAGGATAAATGTCGGAGGGCTACATGGTCCCCAGACTGTGTCCTGTCTTGCAGGGGTATATGGTCCACAGCTTATCCAGCGGAGAGGAAAAAATGCCTCAGAGACCTTCTCCCTGCTATGGTGCTCCCAGTGTGAGTAGGCTATTGGGGTGTACGTTGTTCTCAGGGACATCCTTGTCCCTTAGCTCTTCTCTTCCCACAAAGACCAATGTCTCAGGCAAACCCTCAGAGTTTTACTCTGAAGCTCTTGAAATTATCCAGCATTGCCAAAAGAAAGGATTTGCTGACAGTCAGAATCCTATTGGCAAACCTAGGTGGATTTATGATGTTGGGTGGAAACCAATTTGAACTATAATTTTACGTGAATCCGATCCCTCTCCTGAGCCAGGCAAAACTTCATGATTCTGGCTGATGGTTCACACTCAGCTTTTGAGCACTTCTGTTCAAATTTGAGCTGAAGATAAAACTCTGGGCCCATGATTCTGCGCAAACCAAAACTTCAAGCCCATGCAAACAGATACAACTCCATTCCCTGCTTCTTGATGTCTCTAGCTGTAGGTTGACTTTCTTGACATCTCTTACTTGGTTGCCTTTTCCCTAAAGGAGCACATTAGGAGTTACATGTATGCTCCAAAATGTAAACAGAGTAACATGTTTAAAGCATGTGCCACCATCTCATGTTGTTATGTTAATTGTTATAATTGTTAAAAGTATTGCAGTATTGCCTCCCTTATTCTTCTTAGCTCCTTCCACCATTTACCCCACACACAAATCCAATGCTATTTGGGGAGCAGCAATTTTGGGTATTCTGGGTTCAGTTTCTGCTTCTGCTCCAGGCTCTTGGTGTGAACGTGGAAAATTACTTCAGGGTTGCCTACGTGCAGGCAGGCATAAGAGTTAAGTGGGTGCAGTCAAGTCCCCTGCAGATTTTCTACATGCTGCAGCCACTGTTTGTAAACAGGAATACACATAATAGGTTGAGAAATCAGCTCCAAAACAACAGGCATTGTTTGTGTGCTGAGTAACTCTAGTGATCAATTAGGATCTGGGAAAAAAACCATGTTGTGACCAGATGAATGTAAAACCAGAGCTTCCCCTGCCAAAAGCTCCAGCTGATACCTTTGGAACTAATGGAAAGTTTAGTTAACTTTGTTCCCCATATTTGACTTAACCTGTGGGAACATTTTATTTTTTTTTAATTTCGGCAAATTAATGAGAAATGTTATACAAATAACAAAATACTAAGTGAATGCTGGCTAGTTGCACCTCTCACTGTGTCGTGACAGGAATGCGACCAGTACTCTGCTGGTACCAGTCAGAGCTGAGCCCTGTGAGCTGCACTGGTTGCATTTATGTTGGGCAAAAATGGGCTTAGGCTTGACGTGCTGTGATGGTGGTGTCCTGACCCATCGGAGTAAGTGTTTTTACCACCCTGTCAGGGTCTGTGCTGTGCAGCTGTGTGAGTGAGGCGGAGTGGTGTAAGGGGATGTATGAAGGACAATGTACAGCATGTCCCCTTATAAGCAGGTGATACTTGCAAAGGTGTCGAGAACCATAAAACGAGCAGTCTATTGGTGTAACGGGAGCCCACTGGTGCCTCGTAGCTATCTGTTTGGTGGTCCTGTCTGGGTCCAGAAGACCTGCAGATCAACTGTGGTAAAGATACAGGTTCATACAAGCCACTTGACTTTCATTTCTTTATTCCCTGTAATATGAAGGAACAGCTCTCAAAATTTCTTCCCTGTCCCTAAGACCTGTGGGCATTAGGACTTTGTCTGTAATTTGCTCCCACATTGCTGAACCCAGCAGTCATCTCCTGCCTCAGTTATAGCTGTGGCTATACAGCTATTTCCTAAGCTGCCTTGGTGACTTCAGAGCCACTCAAGGTCAGTGACCATGCAAGGACAGCAGCAGCGTTGTTTGTGATCTGAGGAAAGTGCTTCAGTTGCTAAATGGATTTGAGTTGAGTTTGTTTTTTATCATCCTGAAATAACCGCTGCTCAAACAATTGTAATTCTTCTGATGTCTTTCTGGAAAACATTTGGCTTGTTTGGCAGTGCAGTGTTGTGTAAATAAATACGTACCAAGCATCAAAGTCAAGGAGGGGAGGGTGAGTTCTCAAATAATTATGTAAATAAATCCAGATAGTGTGCTCTGATATTGGCTACCATGTACATTTATATTAATCAGTACAGACATTACTGACAAGTGAATCTATTCTGCTTCATTCTCCTGAAGGTTTCGAAATTAATGCTTCATTTTACTCCTTGGTTCGCTGTAAGGGATGCAGGGGGACACCAGGGCTGTCTTATCTCAGCATCCCCTTCAGGTGTCTCTGGGAGGCTGAGACCAATCAAACTTTGCATGAGAGCTTACAAGCTTGATCCAGCACTTAAAAAACCACGTAGGGAAAAAAATAAATACACTCCTTTGCTGGAATGGCATTTATTTGTCGACCTCATCTTGACATCTTTGGGGAGGCTAAAGGACATTTAGTGACTGTAAAGCGCAAAGACTTTTGTATGTAGCCCCAGGTGAACTTTTTCGATGTTCCATTGCCAACATCTGTAATTCAGCCAACTTGAATGGTTCTCCATTTTTCTTTATCCAAAGAACTCATTTGTTTGTCCAGGATTTGGCACCCATGCTTAATCACAGAATAAGTGAGAAAAAGCAGTTGTTCTCACTGCTGCTGTGATGTTTTCCCCCATAACTATTAAGCCATTGAAGTATATTGTAAGAAGAGGGGAAATTTTCTAGTTTCGTGGTGACACAGGCTACCTAAATTGTAAAGCTGAATCTTCATTCAGGGTTCCACCGAACCTGGTGCCGATAACTGGCTACCCCTATCCCTAAGGAGAAATGAGGCAGGAGATGATCGGGATTGAGGTGTGAGGGTGCTCTTCTGGAAAGCAGGGAAACAATGCAAAAGGCAGTTGGAAGTGATGTTTTCGGTTTGTGAGGTTTGAGTTATGTGGCCTTCAGCCCACTTGTTAAAGTCGTAAGGGTAGGAGTGAGGAGTAGGAGGTGGAGGAAGAAAGGATTGTTGCCATCCTCTAATTCAGAGTCCCAGAAAACAGGAACTTAACTTGTGACTAGAGCACAAAATCATGGTAAATGAGGAAGAGCTGAGCTTTTATCTTACTATCTATCTATCTTACTGCTTTTTAATTCTTAAGGAGAGGACACATTGCTTTCTTGGAGAGGCAGATTGCTTCAGCACCAGAAGGGGCAGATGCCTGGGTGAAAAGGCAGAAAAAGAAAATCCATGGGGCAGAGGCCCACTTTGGGACCACAGAAATCTCTAACTTGTTAGCTGGAGTTTACCCAGCTTTTCTTTTTTTCTTTGCAGCCTTATGTCAGGTTGCAGGTAACGTGTGATTGCTGACCATGTTATAGCTAGTGAGATTATTTGCATTAGAGTAGAACCTTCAAACTAGAACAGTAGCGTGGATCCTCATGTTTCAGTTTTTAATTCGTGCAGAATAATTCGAGAAAGGCCATGCATTATTTTCAATTCTTGGTGTGAGAATATCATACAGATTCATTTTATTCCTGCTCTTGGCTTTTTTTCATTGCTGTGGATGGGGATCTATGTTTCCATTGTATCCTGAAGGTGAGCAAATACACGCTGCATGCATCGTTAAAATTCACTGCACCTCCGGGTGTTAAGATGCTCAGCGAGAATAGCATTGGTAAATTGATTAATTGGATCAATTACATAAGATTTTTTTTCCTTCCCCTCTGTGCTTGCACTGTTTGCTTCAAATACCAGTGTTCAAAATAACCCTGCCTGAGTTAGAGGTATGAATGATTACTTCTCTGGCTAGCTATCTCCTCTGGCCAGAACAGTACACGTTGTCAGTTTGAAGCTATCTGTTCAATGCGTACTGCCTAACAAATGGCTTTGGCAAATACTGTATTTGTACAGTACAGTATATTGGTAAGCTAAAGTACTTGGGTGTTCTCAGAATCTGTTGCTTACCACTATTTTTCTACTCCTCCTATTTGCTGCATTTTATTAAGTGTGTATTATATGTAAATAAATATGTTTGTTGATAGATTGATTACATGCCTTCTTGCAAAGACTGTAAAGGCAAAATAGGTGTATTTTATATAGTGAAAAATCACAGCAAAACTTAAAATAACTTTCAGGAAAGCAAGGTAACTGGAATAGACTTTAATCATTGGGAGAAAAGACCTCCTGAGAGGGTGAGGGGTGAGCTAAGGGAAAAGTGACTTAAGGAAAGCTGGCAGACCCTTAGGGAGTCTTAAAGGCTACAGGTTCAAGCTATCCCATTCAGAAAGTATAGTAGGGGACTAAATTGGTTTAATCATGAGCTCATCGTTGACCTCAAATGCAAGAAAGCAGCATGCAATAAGAGGAAACTAGGTCAGGCTCCCAGAATGAGAACAGAAGTGTAGCGGGAGCATAGACGAAATCAGAAAGGCCAAAGAACTAAATAAAGATCTAATGTTTAAGAGCCATTGGCAGTAACTAGATACCATTCTGTATCGCTGTTACAAGAGGCTGGGGTGCTATACGATAAGGGAAAAAAAGGATCAA
>NW_010545837.1:9992-29507 GCF_000687285.1 Phaethon lepturus
CAACACCAAAGAGAATTGTTTAATGTCTTTTCATATGAAGTTCAGCATTAATTAGGTGATTTGTGTAATTAGGACTAGTCATAAAGCAGTAAGGTCCCAACCTAGATATGTGAAAATGGGTTAGGGCCAACCTGGATAATTTAGGTGTTTTCAAATTGGTTGGAATTATGAATTTAATTTTAGAATACTTCAAAAAAAAAAAAGATATTTCAGTGCTGCAAGTGGGGTTAACTTGCAAAGTAGAAGCTTGCAAAAAGTCTAGCACAGTGAATATTCTTAAAAAAGAAGAAAGAGGAGGAGTTGGGAAGCTAGAGATTACCAATTTAACATTGGTTTCTGGAAAAGTACATGAACAAGTAATCCAACAACCTTATTTAAATACCTGCAAGATAACAGGGAAAGAACTACATGCCAAAAATCTCCCGAAAGCCATCAAACTTCCTTGTGTGGCATGGCAATAGGTCTTGTGGACAGAGAAGCAGCAGCAGATTTATGTATTCAGATTTCAGTTAGGTCTTTGGCAGCATCTCGGTGACATCATCAGTAAGTTACAGAAATGTTGTGTTAGTCCACCTAAGATCTTAATTATTTTCAGGAGGCTATTGTCTCTTTATTGATTAGAGTGGGGATCTAGAAGGCTTAGCCTAGGCTTTACCTCCTGGACTTTCTACTTAAAGGCTTCAGCAAGTGTGTAAAGTAAGGCCAGTATTCAGTGCTATCACTTAAAAGAAGTCTATTGGCTCCATGGAGTTTCCAGCAGAACCATGAATGGAGATTTCTTCATAGTGAACCCCATAGGTAACGTGTTGAATGCTCCCCAAGGAGAGAGGAATCCCCTCTCTGATTCGCGTTTGCCTTGCTGAGGGTAGATGAAGAAAGGCACCTTGGTAGAGTAGATGTATATGTGTTAATGTAAGTGTACCAGCTTCTTCCCAGGTGCAAACAGCTCCACAGGATGCAAGGAGTGGGGAATGAAACTACTGTTGGATTAGGATCTGGGGTGACATCGAGGTGGGAGCTGCTCCATCTAGCTTCTGCAAATGCCCTGACTTGCACCGTTGCCAATTTAGCCTTGTACTACCTCTCATGCCCCAGCAACCCAGAGCAATAGTGTGGTTATTCAGTCTTAAAATCAGGCCTAATTGCAAATCAGACCCAGTGGCCAAAGGACAAGAGTATTATAAATGCCAAATATTTGTGAGAAGCCAACTTGTCCCAGGGAGGGACAGCTGCTCCCAATTTGCCTGAGAGAATCGTATTTTAAAGCTTAAAAATACAATAATTTTTGTGCATAGCAGGGCAGCTACTCCCTACCCAGAAGGGTTTAGTATTTGTGTGCCTTGGCCTGCCAGCTGTGAGATGGGAAGAATACTTGTCTGCTGAAAAGGCGACTTTTAGACATGCTAAATTATTTCAAAATATATTTTTGAGGCCTTCAGAAGAAAACTGCTGAATTGTGCTAAGTTTTTAGATACTGGACTCTGTGACAGGTTAACAGTGTTCAACTTGAATTAAGCCAACTCCTGCAGTCCGGAGGGACCTCAGCGCTTCTCCCAGCATAACACAAGAAGGTAAAGACTGTGGGTGTTTCCCTCGGTCTCAGATTGAAGGAGCTATCGAAGAAGGTACATGTTCCTAAAGAATGAGCCTGTCTTGAGAGACAAGGGAGGAAGGAAGAGTCCAGCTGGGCTGTTGGCACAGCCTCCATCCAGGAGGGTTATAAGGACTGGAGCTGGTTTGTGTTTTTGGTTTTTTTTTTTGTAGCACACAGCTAAAAGCTATGGCTGCAATGGCTTTGGGATATCCTCCCTCAGCACCAGTCTTTGTCAGGCAGGTGGTTCTACCTGGGTCAAATCTTGTTTTGCCTGGGGAAGTCATTGTGGACTGCTGCACTTCAAAGGGCTTGTAAATCCTTGGTGGGAAGGAGCCCCACTGTTGCAAGAAGTGGGCAAGTTGTTCAGACAATCACTGCATGCTTGCAGCTAATGTCAATGCTATGGGTTGGGAACATTCTTTATGTCTTGTCTGCACAGTCTGGCTCTGTGCTTCAGCTGCTGCTGCTTCTCTGAAGGTCTTGTGTGAAAGAATTACAGGAAATAAGGGACAGGACATCTAAAGAAAAACTGCACTCCCCTCCCCAGGGATACAGTCGATCCACCTGCCTCCTGACAGTGTGTAGGGAGGGGATGCAATGAAATCAGCCACCACTGGACCTGCATAATAAGCTTCTTGTCCATATGCTGCTCTGAATTTGGATCACAAACCCATGCAGATTAACCACTACCTTCAAGAAGATGCAAGCATCCACAGATGACTTTTGTTCTCCTGCATCAGGTGTTTCTCTTGCAGATGTGGTACTTCTATCTCTGGTCAAAGTGACCTGGAATTTTGTTTTAAATGTTGAAGTCTTTTTAAAATGTTCTGATTGTTCATAGCCACAAGGTGGCATTGCAGATTAAAGGGAAAACATCTCTTGTTGTTCAGCGAGATATGAGGGAGGTAAGAGACTTGAAAAATATTGCACAGCCACCCTAAAAATCTTTTTACATCTTGGAGAAGCAAGGAAGACTTTTCCTTTCAACTCACAGGCCTCCAGGTTTGATAGAAGTGAGCACAATGTTTGCTATATTATGATCATGAAGAGTTTCAACTGATTCGGCATTTGCAAATACATTTGAGCTGCTCAGAGCTGCTACTTCACTCTCTTCCTGCCTTTGGGGCGTGATGTAGTTTAGAGCTGTGAGAAAGGTGATGGTGTCACTTCACAGGCTCTTTTGTTTCAGTTGGTGTGTTCAGATCATGAAGAAAACTAATTTCTTTTTCCCCCTCCTACTCCTGCGCCACCAGTCACATTTCCCTTGGTTTCTGTGTGGGCTCAAATTTGGCTAAAATTTGGGCTATCTGAAAGGATGGCAAACTGTAGCAAGTGAAGCTAAACCCTCAAATACAGATTTGAAGCTAAACAAAGTCTTAAGGGCTATTTGTTTCTTTACATGTAAAGAGGAGGTGAATTGAGCATCCTGTAGCTGGACTTTCTCTGTACTTGCCAGGTTTTACTGTGATCCAGGGCTCAGCCTTTTATGTTAAGGGTAAGACTTGGAGCAGGATGTTCAAAGGTGTTT
Source organism: Phaethon lepturus (assembly GCF_000687285.1). Classification (NCBI taxonomy): domain Eukaryota; kingdom Metazoa; phylum Chordata; class Aves; order Phaethontiformes; family Phaethontidae; genus Phaethon; species Phaethon lepturus. The sequence continues at coordinate 13,115 of NW_010545837.1, forward strand.
GTTTCTCTGTTGAGTCCGGATGAAATAACACAGTGTTAGGAGATCTGGGTGAATCCTTCGGAAGCCTGTTTTGCACGCAAAAAATGGTACCAAATTTCTCACTCTGGAAATACTGACCACTTAAGATCAGAATGTGCTTCAGCTTTTTATTTCCTTGTCGTCTTTATTATGAGTCCCTGTCCCCGGGAGCGTATCACTCTTGTATCACAGCTGTACTCGTGCACAATGAAGGGGCCTGATTTTTGCTCAGTCCCCACTATGTTGCTGTAATATAGCTGCTGTGTTGCTGATGGCTCCTTTCTAGTCCTAACTATTCTTATCAGTGCTTGTTGCCTTTGCCTGTACATACTTTCCATGTAAACCAGGAAAAGTAGCTCTGCTGAAAGATAGATCTTCCCAGCACTGGAAACAAGTGCTAAATGGAGTGGGGGAGCACCAGGCCAGCAAAGGAAAATCTTGTTTTGGAAAGAAAATGAAAATAGTTGTATTTTTACCTCTGCTTTGGAGAAGGAATGAAAGGCAGATTAAAAAAAAAGCTAGCTTTTGCTCAAAACCCACTAAAAGTGTTTGTTAGGAATTTTGCAGATTAATGGGACATAATTGACAGTGTGCTTCTCCAGGCAAGAGAAATACCCTTCTCCTAACTCTTTTCTGAGAAGGAGAAAAACACTGAAAATTTTTCATCAACATTAACACGCAAATGACAGCAGAGAAAAACATCATGCAGTTTCGCTTGGACAATTTTCACCTGGTCGAGAAAGCCAGGGCATATAAATACTTATAGATCCACAAATAGAGATATACATATATGCCTGTATATAAATATAGGAGTTTCTTGATATATTAGACATGTCTGATTCCTTTTGTGACCAGCTTTTTTCAGAGCAATTTCTGAAAAATATTCCTAGTGTTCTCAGCCATGATTGCTTTGCCAATTGTCCATAAATTTCTCCTGGTTTTCCCTGAGTGCCTGCCTTGAGGTTACTGCAGTGAGTGGGGATGCTCTTGCCCAGACCAGCTGTCCCTAGCCTGTGAAACTGGTTTCTTCCAAAAGGACCGTGGTGAGCCGGCCACGAAAGTGTGCAAAAATGTTGTTGGTTTAGGTAGTGTGGGAAACGCCAATCTTGCTCCAGTTCCTTGTTCTGCTACAGACCTCGCAGCTAACCCTGCCCAAAATACTCATCTGCCTCTGTTCTCAGCAGGGACAATGCTGCCCAGCAGCTCAGACTGCACAGTCTGTATTCCTGCTCGAGCAGACGCTGTCTCTTGCTATGTGTAAAGCATGGTCAGACTTGGACTGGGAGGACTGATGGAATATAAACATCAAGTATTTATTAAATGTTATGAATACTCTGCCCCTGATGTGTAAATAAGCAGCTGGCATTTCGATTTATGGGATGATTGACCGTGGTAGAAATATGTAAGGCTAATGAGAACATCCAATTATGTTAGGATAATTTAAAAAGGGGTATGTGCATCCTTCTGGGTGCTGTGTACTTCTGGGTGTAAGCCAACTACTAAATGATAGGGGTTAGGACGAGGCTAGCAAGAAACCTCATCTTACCAAGGTTATTTCGTAACTGCCTACTGCAGAATTTCATATTTACCACTGGAGCAGCTGGTGCTGGCTCAACTCATCTGTCAGGCAGGGTGCCGAAAGAGATGTATTACTGGACTGACCCAAATAGTGAATCTGATGTTCTTGGCGGTTTTTTAGTCTCCCAACCTGAAGGGAGAAGTGAACCTTTTTCAAAAGAAAAGTTATACATAAAAAATTCTGTGCAGTCCACATTTCTGGATGAATGTTCAGGCCAGCATTACTTAATGCTGAAATCAAAGCTTTGGGGATTCATGGGCATTTCCAAGGCTGCTGTGATACCACAAGCCCTCTGTATAACCTCATGCTTAACACAGGTATATTATTCACCTTGAAATTCTCTTTTGCTCTTCAATCAACTCTGCTCTTGAAGGAAAGTGGGGAAAGGAGTAATATGATTTATCAGGGTCTCTGGAGACGAGCAATGCAGCTCTCCTGTGATAGAGACCTTTCTTACAATGATGCCTGTTCATATTCTAGAGGAGGTGGCCAAAGAAAATTTGGGACAGTATGTATGTTTTCTGGGGAAAAATGCTGTTTAAACTACCATCTGTGTGTAACTTAAGTAGCATGCATCACAGTAGAAAAAACAAAATTTCCTTGTCCTGGAAAACACTATGGGAACACGTTTTGGTAGACGTAGTCTAGTAAAGATGGGATCTCTCTTGTGCGTGTTGCTGCTGACTGATAAGCACCTTGAGGCAGTCTCAGCCTTGCTGAATTCTCATTGAATGCCTTATTAAAGGGAAAACTGTACTTCTGGTAGAGGGGCTTGCTGAATGACATATGGTCTAGCTTGGTGACACAGAGGTTCAGACATGTAGTCTGCTACAGAATGAAATCACAAACTAGATTTTTCTTTTTGTTTTCCTTCTTCCTCCTAATTCCAAAAAGGAACTTTGCTCGTACAGTTCAACAAGGCCAAGTGCAGGGTCCTGCATCTGTGGCGGGCCAACGCCCAGTATCAATACACGCTGGGGTTGAAGGGATGGAGAGCAGCCCTGCTGAGAAGGACTTGGGGGCACTGGTGGATGAAAAGCTGGACACGAGCCGGCAACGTGCGCTCGCAGCCCAGAAGCCAACCGTGTCCTGGGCCGCCCCCAAAGCCGCGTGGCCAGTGGGGTGAGGGAGGGGATTCTGCTCCTCTGCCCCGCTCTGGGGAGACCCCCCTGCAGTGCTGCGTCCAGCTCTGGAGCCCTCGGCACAGCAGAGACATGGACCTGCTGGAGCAGGGCCAGAGGAGGCCCCAGCAATGCTCCAAGGGCTGGAACAGCTCTGCTGGGAGGGCCGCGGGGCGCAGCCTGGAGCAGAGAAGGCTCCGGGGAGACCTTAGTGCAGCCTGCTAGTGCTTAATAGGGGACTTACAAGTAAGGTAGAATAGAACAGACTATTTCAGTTGGATGGAACCTGCAACAATAATCTAGTCCAACTGCCTGACCAGTAGGGCCTGCTGTGATAGGATAAGGGGTAATGGTTTTAAACTAAAAGAGAGTAGATTCAGACTAGATACAAGGATGAAATTTTTCACACTAAGCATGGTGAAACGCTGGCCCACGTTGCCCAGAGGGGGTGGTAGATGCCCATTCCTGGACACATCCCAGGTCAAGCAGGACGGGGCTCTGAGCAACCTGCTCCAGTTGAAAATGTCCCTGCTCACTGCAGGTGGTTGGACTAGATGGCTTGTAAAGGTCCCTTCCAACCCAAACCCTTCTGTGTTCCTATTTTTGCCCACTCCCCAATCCAAGAAACTATGGCGGTTGTCAGGGCATTCACGTAGCATGGCAAGTACTTGAATTCAGGTGCTTTCTGGGAAGCAGACAGGTCTTCACCCTGCACAACTTTGAGTATTGTAATCACTCAGCTACTCCAGCTTAGTTTGAGTTAGAGGGCAGGAAGAAACATTGCTCTGCTTTTGCTGAAACAAATGCATATCTGAAAAATACCTTTGTTTTTGACAAATCAGTATTTTCTTTAAACTTTTTCTACTGTGTTGCTGAGTTCGAATGCTAAGGCCATCATCTAGAATGGCACTGAATTTGAAAGATTTAATTTGGTCTTCACATCTATAACCTGCTGACACGCTACAAAGATCTGAGATGGCTGACAACACCTAAGCACATTTTCAAAGCACAAACACTGGCTTTAGTCATAGTTAAGTTGCATGAATCAGATCATTCTTCCTCGGACAGTCCTCTGAGGAGGAAATTTGTTTAAATTTCTCTGTTGTGCATCTGCAATTCATGCTTTCATATGGGAACAATTTTTTTCATGTGCATCAGGGAGGGGCGAGTAAGGAAACAGCGACACGCTGACCGCAAAAGCTCTCGGGGAGTTTTCTAGAGCTTTGGGCTGCCTGTATGGAGATGCGTGTGTGCTTACTCCAGCCTTTCCTTTCCTCTGGTTATCCTGTGTACACCTCTCGCTGATCCACCACGCCTGCCAGGGGTGTGAAAACACAGACGAGCCTTACTTGCACAGCTAAAAGCCCACAGGTATTTTGAAGGTGAGTGCTGAGGAGCAGCGAGTTGATGGGAAGAAGTGTATACTATTGCTATTTTTGTTCCACCTGCTGTGTAGATGCAGAGGCATATACTCTCATCAGCTGTCAAGTTAGCAGTTTGTGTTCTCAGTAGAGTCGCTTCAAGGTTAAAGGCAGAGCAACAGCTACCCTTGATTTCCTTAGCATGAAACCCAAAGTCTTAAAGGCCCTGCTGATACCCACTTGAGACGGAAGTTTTATTTCCATGGCTTGAAATGACACCAAGAGTTGTGGGCATCTGTGCCAAGGGGTGCTGAGCTCCTGCTGGCACTTCAGAGATGTCTCTGCTCATGCACTCTCTTCTCCCTGTTGGACACCCATTCTAGCTGCTGTTACCAACTTCATACTCAATCACTTTGTAGAGCAGAACACATTGTTCTTAACGCTCATCTGATCCTTTCTGTGCAAGATTCGGTTGGCGAAAATGGCTTTATTCCCATTTGTTCTTGTGGAAATTAGGGCAGAACCAGACCGAGTAGATCCATATGTGCACACACACATCTGGCTATGAGAACATCCAGGGATGGGGTGGAGAGGAGCACACGTAAGCAGTCCTCTTTGGATAGTAGCAGGTTCAGTTCAGGAACCTGAGATTAAGGGGTACGGAGAAGAGTTACCCTGAGGTTAATATTTGTTTCATGGGAAAACCTTAGGGGGAAAAAATTTTCACCTATTTCAGACCAAAACAATACAAATTTGAAATTTTCCATGGAAAGGAATTACTCTCATTTCAAATCCCTGTCTGTTGTGCCATCCGCACTGCCCGCCCCCGCCCCCAGTGCATTTAAATATGGGAATGAAATGGAAACAAATTTGAAAGTTCCTGACTGGTCCTTAAAAAGCTAACCAGGAGCTGACAGCACAGAAATCTTGGGGTGATAACTGAGATGAAGGCTAAAAGCAATTACTCCTGAGTTCAGAAACAGTGATCTGTACTAAGGCGTGGGCCCAGCTGTGGAGGAGCGTGAAATCTGTTATTTGATTTTTACCTTGGTTTAAACCCTATCGTTTAAGAGTACAGTTAGGAAACACAGTAAATGTTCTCATGTACTTAATAATGGTGTTAGTTTACTATCACTAGTTTGTTTTGTATTTTACACTCCACTCCTTTAGAGTGCCTTTCTGTAGAGACTTTGGGCTCCCTTCCTCTTTCCTTCCCTCACTCTTTTCATTGCTGTATTATTCACGGCTCATCTGGGGTAGGCAGAACTGTGTCCTTTGTCGTCTTATAGCCCAGAAAGTGATTCTTTTGTGAGATAGTCACTACCGCAAACCTTGAAGTCTCCAAATAACCCTATTTGTAATCCAGTTATGTTGTTTTCTCATAACCTCCTAGGCCACAAGACACCCAGATCCACCCCTGAGTTGATGACTGCCTGGTAAGCAGCTGTCATTAGATAACTGAGTTCACCCTTGCAAGTCTCCGCCCATAGGAATATAGAATTGTTCATACATATGACTAGCTCTTGTGGTTGAGCATTGCTCTTTCTGGAACGGCCAGTGCATTGGAGGATGGTTTTCTCTTCTCTCTCTCCCTTCCCACTGACCTTCCCCAACATGTCCTTGACTAAATATGTAGTGCTGCACACGAAAGGAAGGAATTTAGAAGTGTGTGAAGTACTTGCAATTAAATGTCATGCAAGCCACATGTGGTTTTGTTGCTCCAAATTCAGCTCAAATGGATGGAAAGGATTACAAAATGAGGGAACAACTTGGGTCAACCTGGAGTGTTAAGCAAAATATGTTTTCCTTCAGTAGCACCTAGGAGCATGTGATGCATTTTACCAAACGAAGAAAAAGAAGAAGAATCCAAGTTGGGGGCTCAGGCGAGGTATAATTGTCACAGGACTAAGAAAGTCGGGCAGTGTTGCTTTATGAGCCTTAGTAGTTCTGATGCTTGAAATAGTTGCTGCTTGCTTTGTTTGGCTTGCGCCAAAGGGAGTGTTTTCCATGCCCGCTGTGACAGAACAAGAAGGAATGAAGGTAGGAGTCAGGAGTGAGGTGATGGCTCAGGCTCACTAATGGGAAATTAGGCAAAGGAGGGACAGGAACTGTTCATGTTGAGCCTTCAGTGAGCCAAAGCTCAGGGGGTTCCTCGGGTCTTTAAGATTATTTAAGATTATTTTCCCTTGCTGGACTATGCAGTAGATGATATCTCCATATGTGAGATTTTATTACCTTCCATTCCTAGTCAGAGATTCCTAGGGAGATGAATATAGTTTCTCACTGAACTCGCTCAGATCTCTGATGTTCCTGTGATCAGGAATCTCCTGATTCGGAAATTTTCCAGCAGTTTTGACTGAGAACTGCTCTGTCCTGGTAGAACTGCTCAACTCCTTTTGTGAAGTTGAGAGCCAGAAGACTACAGCAAAGCTGCCACAGCCCTGTTGTCCTCTGCACATTGAACTCCGAAAGGTTTGATAGCATTAGTTGACAGAGGAAGGACGTGTGTCTTTTCCTGAAAAGCCGAAGAGAACAATTTGCTCTCTATCAGCAATGCCATTGCCTTTCCCAGGCAACTACTGCCAGCTGTGGAAGTCACGTTCCCTCCTGCCAGCTGTTTGTTGTGCTTTTGCAGTAGGAAGAGGGTGGATGGAAGAAGGGGGGATCTTAATTGAAAAAATAGGCCTAGGGCTTCAGGGACATAACAAAGTCAGTGGGAGTGTGTGAACAGCGATTTATTTTGTCAGTTCAAGTTACAGTCACTCCGACATGTGAAAATTGCAGATGCCAGTTTCTCAATGTGTCACTGTGACAGCATCCCAAATAAATAAATAATGAAACTCTGGACTTCGTTTGCAGAGCTTCAGAAAGCCCAAAGAAATGGGATGTAAAAATTGACACATAAACTGAGAGAGTTTTCATTGATATAAGGGGCGTGATCTTAGCTCAGCCTTTCACAGGTCATCTTCATACCTTTCATTGCTTCAACAGAGCGGTCCTATCGTCATTGTAGACCTCATACAGTTTATGGCCTTCATAGCCTCTTTGGGCTTTGAAAATGGAGCTGTTTTCATGAAGAATGAAGCAGAGCTTTTCCCTTGAAACTGTGAAGGATTGGAAGGAGTGTGGCTGAAGTGTTGATCTGAGACTGAGTAGACCTCCGAAGGAACTCGTTAAGGCTAGGATCCAATTAGGAAATTAACTGTTACCCTGACTGTTTAGGAGCTTTTTAAATGTTCCATTTCTATATTCTGTTCTTCACCTGTAAAATGGGAGGAAAGGTGATACTTACATCTCCTGTCTTTTCTTACTTAGTTTAAATCTTTTAGTACGGAGCTCTCCTTTCCATGTATTTCTGTAGCACTTAATGTAATTTGGCCCAGCCTTTATCATGGTATCTAGATATTCTAGGAATAATATCTCTTGTTTTGTGCAAATGAAGTAGTTCCAATGTTTGTTCATTGGGCTTACAGAAGTAGACAAATAGCTATTAATGATCAGGTGACCAAGTTAGAAAAATGAAGTTGATTAAAAGTTTAATCAAAAAGAAACTGTTCTGCAGAGATTCTTGGCAGGAGCTTGAGTGGCAGCAAAGGCATTCATTGCCCTTAAAAGTGAAGTCTTTAATAACATGGCAAAGCTATGAAAGGTTTTCTTTGCCATTTCCCCAGTTAATCTGGGTTAGGTCAGACGGAATGTGTGACTTCTGAAATCCTGAATAACTAGAATCATTTTATCTAAGCAGAAAAGAGTGAGAAAGGATATGGTAAGTCTTCAAATGCATAAAAGGCCTGTGCATGCAAGAAGAAACATGTTATCTTTTGGAGAAGAATAGGATGAGAAGCTGTAAATTTAAACTGCAAGGAGGCCTGTGTCCAGAACCTGATACCAACAGGGCCAGTGAGGATGAGAGCTTGTGCCATTATCTGTAGCATGTAGTCCTAGCAAGCTGGGGATGGAAGGGAGTTCAGGATACTAGCCAACCCTTCCTCTAAACCAACATCTATAAGTGCTAATGTTTTCGCACAGTATTTTAAGAAGCTGAAAGTCAATGCAGACAGGGAGGTTCATGACTTTGGAAGAATTGTTGAACTGACACTTCTTACCCGCAGGTAGGTTGTGCTCAGGATTGTTTCACTAGTGTAAGAGGATCCCCTTGTTCGTAGAACAGTACATCTCCTTCGGCTGCGCTGCTGTCTCTTTTCATGAAAACTTAAAAATAAGGGATGCATTCTCAGGAACTCAAAAGCCAAACTGCCCTTCTGTGCAGCCAGGACCAAAACTAATTTTGGTCACATGAGGCTGAAGACAGAAATATGAAATGTACTAGAGAGGGATCAGCTCCTAATCACAGATGAGTGAGCTCAGTCTGTACACTTTCCAGGACGTGGTTGAATCTGTACTTCTTCTTTTCCACGGAAAAGCATCCATTGACTTTGCGTCAGTGCTCCAAGGGGAAGTGCTGCACTGCCCTTCTTATGCTTTCGAGAGGACTTTATCTGCTTCCTTGGGAACTACGGAAAGAAACTGCATGAATTAGGCTGCAAATAAATCTTACTGGATGTTAGTAAAATCTTTTACTGGATGTTCTTCATCCACAACTGCCCTGGTCAGTCTTCTGAGTACATCCCTAGGTAGACAGACTTAAAGAGAGCTGATGCAGTTACTTGACAGACCACTCTAACATGTTATTAGCTCTGTGCTTACCTATACTCTTAAAACATGCGGCATTGTACACTGTAATTATAAGGAGAGCTAACTGGCAAGGAAGGATGATTGCATCATTAAGACACTGGAACGGGAATAACTAATTCTGCTGTTAACTCCTCATGTAACCCTGGCTATGACACTGAAGATCAGTTTTCTCATCTGAAAGAAAAAAATTTTCCTACCTTATTCATCTTATTTTCTTGTACTGTATAATGTCTCTATGTCTACATAATATTTTGAAGGGACAGAGACATGAGGAAGTTGTGTCTATAGCATGAATGATAAGGATCAAATTCAAACTGGAATTTCCTACAATAAGAATATTAATGTCAATAATATTTATAATAAAATATTTATGAAGAGTTTGGAAGAGAAATCATAACAGAAATAGCTAAAAGAAAAGTCTGTAGTATATAATAGAACCTGGTTAATTCTTTGTGTCAATTTGCAACCCTGACATCTCTCACCAAGTATTCTGGCAAGCTCATAGCACTTTCAAGAAAAGATTTAACAGCCAAGTTACAGCACTGACATCTCATGTTGCTTTTAGTTTATTATTATTGCAAAATGCACTACTGAAGACTTACTGGTGCATCACGAAATAAAATGCTGTGGAATTACAAATGAATTTTGCTTGTAAGATGAATGACTCTGTGATTTAGAATCGTTGATATCAATATCATTGATGCTTTCATGGTAAAGATGAATGCAGTCACAAGGATTTTTTTTTCATTTGGAAGTTTTAGCACCATTTTGAAAAGGTAAGTTTTGGTAAGATTCTTTGTAATCTTTTCCCCAAAGAATTCAGACAGCTATGAAATAAGAGTGATTTTGTTTGTTTTCCCCTTGTTAGCTTATTTTTCCTCTTCTAGATCAAACATTTTTTATGATGTCAACCTTTTTCTACCTCTGCTCCCATATCCCACACCCCTGCACTCATGCACAAAATTCCACAGTCCCCTGGGGCTCTGTTACCCATTGATGCTGTTGGCAAGAAGCTTCTCTATCCATAGAAGGTATTTTCTTGTGCAGTGTTCCTTGTGCCTCCATTTTTGTGTGTATCACATTATAAACCCGTGCAAAACTAATACAGCTGAAGAGCTAAGTCATCACTTTCAAATTCACAGTGCAAAGCAATAGTTTGGGTTTTTTTCTTAAATATTTCAGACAATGCTTTTATCAAAATGGGTCATTCTTCTGTCTCGTCGGTGTGCCGCTCCTTGCAATGACCAGTTCTAAGTGCAAGAACCGCTGCAGTGGGCAGTAATGGATTAAATATGTCCACTGTGAAAGATTCTTCCTTAATTGCATTAGCTTGAGGTTTATTTTATGCCCTGATACATGGCATCAAGCCAAAGATACCACAATACACCTCCCTTTCCAAGGTCCGAGCACCGAAAAGTATCCCTTTACAAGAAGGGTGCTTAAGTGCTTTTCTGAATCAAAGCCTGAGTCAGTGCTTTAATGTACTCTGTTCATGCTTGGAAATGGCTTATATTCCTCTGAGCAAATTTCCTTTAAAGAAGCTAAGCCTACTACAGTGTCTGAAGAATTCAATGTCACACTGAAAACTTATCCCCCAGATCTGCCTGTGTCCAAAGAGATCCTGCTTAATGGATGCTACCTATTACTTACTGCCATACAGCATTCCTCTGTCAAACACTGAAACAGTCTGTTCTCTCTCCAGGCAATGTGTCAAATTTTCGTCTGGTCGCCTATGGTGTTTTCCATTTATATTCAAGGTTCTAGAGAAGGTCACTTCAGTGCAGCATCAATAGCACCTCCGTACCCATGATCTCATACATATATTTGAGGCTGGCTCTAAGGCGAGAGGATCGTAGGACTCAGACTGCCCACTGGAAAGTTTAGGCAGCCATCTCGTGTAGGAGAGAGGGTGATTTAGGGATGTGTTCTCTGCTGCTGTTTTCAGCACAGTGGACCACATTGTCCTTTCAGAAAGTCTGAAGCAGGTGCCTGACCTGCCTGGAAATGCTTTATCGTGGTTCGTTTCCAGCCTTACTGCGGGCTGCTGCTTCCTTGTCTGACTATTGCAGCCCTCGAGGAAGATTCATCCCTTAGTCTTGCTGGGTTATTTTAAGGCAATGCTTCTAAGTGTCTGTGTGAGCCCATATGCTTCAATTAGCTTTTGTCTGGCCTGAGCTGTTTTTGTTATCGCCCTCTTTTTGCTGATAAAGCAGGAACATTTTTAGAGGCGATTTCCCCCCCGCCCCACCCCGCAGGAGCCCTAGGATGGATGAGAACGAACTTTGTCAGGTGCTTAGAGTAAAAGGAATTGTCAGGATACCTAGCTCCCTGTCGGTCCTGACAAATCGCTTGTGGGCCTTGTATCTCGGGTTGCTCGATCTGCAAAGCGAGGCTAATATTTATTTCCATTATATATATTAATAGCACTTAGTAACTTTGAACAAGGTCAGGACTTCACTGCATTACATACTGTGCTAAGACATGCATATATTAGTGCATATATTAGTTCCTGTCTCGTGCCTCCTGTAAAAAAGTGGTGTAAGAATGCAATGCCTGAGATGCAAGAAATGATCCATAATGCATGATGTATTCTGAGGTTCTGTCCTGTCGCACTGGCTCATCTGATGGAGTGCATTATGGGCAGGACATTAACTTGAGCTGGCCTCTTTCATAACTTGAGGATCTTCTTTCAGTGTTAATACCCACAATAAGGATCCATGACTAAAGGAAGACAATGTCTGAAAAACCTGTGCAAAGTTTCGGTGGCGCTGCTGGTGACGCAAAGCAGGGAGAATAAAGCAGCAATGCCAAAGCGTGTGTACCTCTGCCGAGGCTGACCCACGTTTCCTCTAAATGTAAGCCCCTGTCTTTCATCACTGCCTTGGGTCCTGCAGTCGCTCGCTGGATGCTGTGCTCTTTCAAGTTCAGACCACCGAGTCTCTGAATTAATAGATTAGTAGACAACAGCTCCGTGAACCTACAGTATGAATTAATAAACAGGCTGTCTCCAACCACCGTTAATGCATCCCAGATTTAGGGCTGCCTGACAAGCAATGTTCTACCGTTGCCACCATGACTTTGTTCTATACTTTAAACTTGTAAAGCCATGTTTAAAAAAAAGAATAGTTCGGAACCTCTGGTTGTTAAATCACTGCAAGCTTCCATTGTGGATGCACAGTGACACCACGGTTGCTAATGTCTATAAAACTGCTCCAGAGGACTAAGTTATTTTGGGGGGGCCCCCACTATGTTAGTTCCTTCATGGACAGGATGAGGGACCTTTGTGTGCAAAAGGGACATGTTGGGGCAGCATTGCTGAGGTTATGGAGATGTGAGTTTGGATCTGTGATGGGATATGATTTTTTTGATTCCTTCTATAAATGACAATACTGATGAATGGTGCTTCCTCCTAGTATCATCGTGCCCATGTATTCTGGTTTCATACTTGGAGGCAACAGTTAAAGTTCAGGGTGGGAACAAAGGCAACTGGATGTGCTGTTGATCGCGTGAACTTTGTTGGTGACAGACTGTGCTCGGTCCAGGGTTGGACTGAAGTGGGGTGGGTGCTTGCCTCTGAAATATTAAAGCGGGAGTTGCTATCACTAGAAGAAAGAGCGAATTGTCTTTAAGCAAAACTGTACTAAATTGTCATCCTCTGTAAAACATAGAGATGGGTCTGCAAAACTAGTTCAGCAGCAGAACTAAAGCTTTGTGTGAGGACTGCAGCGAGGCTAGTGATGTACAGATGTCAACAGAACATCGTATACCGAACTGAAATGGTTGTAAAGGAGCGAAGTTAGGGTGTGCAAGCTCTGAAAGCAGAATGAATCTGAGATTAGCAACACCGTATGGAGAGCTACAGCTTAATCTTGTATGAAAAGTTATGTAAAATAATTTGAAATGAAATCCTAGTTGTGAGATGGTAATCAGCTGCTGAACTGCGATATTCTGAAGGTTTGTTTAATGCAGCATTATTCAGAAATCTTTAAATTCTATGGTGATTAAAATATCCTTTTAGCTTTCTATTTATGTCTTTTTTTATAATATAATCCTACTTTATCAAGTTTGAAAGTGAGGTACAAGTTTAGCGAAAGCAATGAATACGGTTTGCGAGATGCTGGCTCTTCATGCTTTGCAGTCATGCAGGGCAGTACTTGGGGGGGGAAAAACGAAAATGATCCAGAGTCTTCATTCCAAGAAAGAGTCTAGACATTAAGCCACTGCATAAAAAGCTGTTGGAAATTCAAGGATTTCCTTACAAGTACTTGCATCTTTCTTTCCTGGCTTCTTCTGGAAGTTGCAAAGAGGTCCACTGACTTCTCTGAGATTCACAGTACCACATAAATTAGACAGAAAGACTCCATGGGAAGTGGGCCAAAGGAAAAGACAGTCCTAAAATATATTATCTATTTCACTCTTCTCCTTTATACATTTCTCTCCATGGCAACTCTTCCTCTGTACTTAGTGAAATACGCTTTGAAGTAAGTTAAATTGCCAAAAAATAAGATAAACTGCCAAAAAATACTTGTTATATTTTCATTCTCTATTCTGTATGAAATAATAGAGCAGAACCAGTAAATATGAGAGTCATGTTACTTCCAGTGTTGGTGCGATGGGCTCAAAAGTCACCTCAGATTGTTCTGCCCATCTCTCCAAGTGATGAGGTGACAACAATACCAAACAAGCAGCAAAGAAAACAGAAGGTCCTATACAGCATTTTGAATACTGGGTCTTTTTTAGAGCTGGTGGTTAGTTGGATAAAGGAACTTGTGGAAATAAGCCACAGCTGTACAGCTGGTACCCACGAATAGTCCTCTGGAGCAGAAAATACGCTAGTCACAAGTGAGCTGTCCATGGCTGGTAGCAAGCAGGGACTGTCTATGCCTGATAGAAAAAATTACCTTTCCAGTGACATTTCTATCAAATGTTTCGGGGTTTAGGGGCATCTAGTGTAGCTGTCTTCTGATTGTTCCTGTTGGCCAGCTCCCAGCTGCTTTTTGAAGATACTTATTTTTGTAACTGTTGCATTTATCAGGGTGGATTAGCCAAGTCTGTTGACTTTAGTGCTTTGGCACAGGCTGTCAGAAATTATTTTAGCAATGCTCTGTCCTGGACAAAGTGCATTTACTTTTCAACCTCTGCTCTCACTTCCAAGCATTAAGCTACTGAGGGTTTCATTTACAGTCAGACATTCAGTGGAGTTTCTCTCTGCAGCACTCTCTTGTACATTGGATTTTTGTTTGTTGAAATCAAAGAGAAAGGACCATCTCCACCTAATGGCTTCTGGCTACCAGTAAATTGTGGCTATTCCACAAGGAGGTATAAAGCACAGTAGGATGTTTTCAGAGAGGTAATAAATCTGCTGGGATTGTCATGAGGAGTGCCAACATCATCTGAGAGAGAGGAACTTGTGGCATTTCCTTTGCTTTGTCTTGGGCGTCATCTCCATGAAGGCTTGAATACGTGGGCCAAATTCTCTGCTCAGCAGATCTGTCATTTTCCAGCACCAAAGGGCTAGGCCCATCCTCTGCAAAGGGTTGGGTTAAAACACTGGTAGTGAAAATAAAGCACAGTATTAAGGGAACTAAGAAAACAGCCCTCTTCTTGGGTAAGCTGATTGACCTTTGATAGTACCGTCAGGGCTGTGAAGAAGTTTTTAATGGAACGTGTTCACCCTAATGTTTTTCAAGGCAAGGAAGAATTTAATCTGAAGTAAAGGCTCATCGTTCAAGAGACTTTCATTGGAAATTGAATATCCTCTTGATGCCATTACCTCCAGCAGAAAGTTCACCGATTTTTCTCTTGCACAACTCTGACTAGCCTTTACATTCATATCTACCTTTAAAGTAAATGCGACTACTCACTTCCACAAGGTTTCTCGCTCACGCTAATTAGCCTGTTCATTCTCTTAATTCCACTTGCCTCTCCTGTGGATGAATGTCACCGCAACCTCTGTGCTTCCATGCTAAAACCTGATCTCGTCACTCACTTCAAAGATGCAATTCACTGCCAAATACCTCACCTTCATCCATCTCAATCTAAACTCAGCAAAATGACCTCTCAAAAAGTACTCTACAGAGGCACTCTTTAATCAACATCTGTTTAGAGCCTTCCCTGTTAACTTCACATAGGCAGATTGTTTTCCATAATTAGATACAGATAGGCTTTGATATAACCAGCTGACATCTAGAATACATATTCATTTCTCCCTTTGACTTCTTGAAGGATCTGAGTAATGCAGAAGAAACACCTAGTGCATTTAATACTAGTCTCAAGAGCTTCAGACTTGTCTAAGAGCTGCTGAGGCACTTCAGGTAAAACTCTCATCTCTTGTTAAAATGAGAGGCTTAGGACAGTGTGATGCTCTTGACGAACTAAGAGGCTGTATTTAGATAAGAAATGGAGAGGAACTTGGAGCTTGTGTCTCCTTATTTTCCCTTGCTTGATGGGCTATAAGGGGCAGAAACATTCTTTAGGGACAAGAAAATGATGACATGAGCTATCGTTAATAGAGCTTTCACTGCAAAGAGTTTATGGTTTTGCAATTATAGCCCTGAACAGCTACTTGGGGCTCACTGATGCTCACTGCTGTGGAATTTGCTTGATCTGTATTGTCTTAGGCCATTTGTTAGAGACTCTAGTTCAGATAAACACTTAAACATATGCTTAAAGTTATTCATATGTAAAAGACCCCTTAAGCTCTCTCTACTAAACATGACCTTGATCTCTTGGTGCTGCAGTTCCCCAGTGAAAAATAGAAATACGATAACAGCTTTATCAGTCTGAAAACTCCCAGCAGTCCCATGCTACTATTTCTCATGTAACATAACAAAACATATCTATAAATGTGATAGTATTTACTGGCTTGATTCTGCCCTTTCCCTTCAGTGAAATTAAATAACAGCTGACTCCAGAGGCAGGCTGATTGATTTCAGTGAAACTAATGCTACTACTCAACAAGAGTAAAGGCAGAAGTAGTGGAGTCAGGCACTGGGCAGGTTCCGTTATTCCCCTGTTACTGCTACGGAGCTCTGGTTATTTTGAGAAAGCCTGTTCATATTTTTTCTTTTTCTGTCTCCTCCTGATCTTTTCTTTTCACCTTTTCTCAGCTTCATAGAATAGTCTCAAAACTTATCAATTGACTGCTAGTCTTCAAATCTCCTATTTCTGGAATTTTCAGGTTCCTCAAGTGAGCATTTAGAGCCACAGTATCTCCAAACCATCTGCTATTGTAGGAAAAAAAATAACACTTTAAAAGCTGACAGCTGACTTTCAGAAGACTTTAGTAATTGCAGCCTTAGTTGAAATTATTGAGAACTAATAGTCTGAAATGTTTTGGAAAGTCAGGGCACGGAAGGGTTCATTTGCATTCTGCTGCCTCCAGCCCCATAATTTTCTACTGTTTTTCAACATATTATTGTTGAAGGTATCAAAATTTGGAGGTGATTAAAACTCAGTAGTTCATTTGGTCTTCAGCATATTGTTTTCAAACATTTCCAACAGAAGTAAATGCTTAAATCCCATTAAATTGGAGTCTAAATGCCTTAGGTTTCTTTACAAATCCTTCTCGTAGGCATCAGATATCAAACAGACAAAACAAAAAAATTAAGCTGAAGCCA
>NW_010545837.1:29525-32886 GCF_000687285.1 Phaethon lepturus
GCCAGGGTATTTTTCTTGCCCTATGGGGAAAAGGGCATCCATTATGCAATGAATCTTCTTTTGTAATGGTTTGGTGGCTTTGACAAAATCCATTTTACTTCATTGTCCTTTTACTTTACATAATGTCCGTAAAATGGCAAAACAGAAGATGTTATTGCTGATCAGAACAATTAGCATAACGCTCTTGAGTAGAATAACGTTGCCAGAAAAGCAACCATTCAGGCCAGAGCAACTTTCTCAGGAGCTGTATTCTGCATGAAGGGGTATGACTTGCAGTCCCCCAAAGCGGTTTTTGTCTGTTGCCTTCATATCAGGGAAAAAAAAAAGGAGCTGGTTTAGTTCCTCTCACATTGTAATCCCCAGCACATTGCAAGATACCAGAATAAATGTTACAAGACGGGTAAAGCTTAATTCTACTGTGATCCCAGGAGATGCTGGAAACTCTAGTAAAATGAGATTCTGTGAAATTGAAACAATTAAGTAAACTTTATTAACATTAGGTTGGGGATAGACCTGAAACGGGATCCGTTTGGGAGACCATGCTCTCATATGGACGTCTCTGGATTTGGGAGAGGAGTTCCAGCCGGGTGTAGCGGTGTACCCACATGTATAAAGTTATGAGGAGGCTTAAAGATCTTTCGGGGCAGAGAGAAAACTGATAAACCTATGGTTCATGTAATCTGGGTTTACCTCGTAGTGTACAAGTCTTCCATAGGTAAATCCCTGTGGTGCAGAGGACGCCTTTAAGGACAGCTAAGCCGATGCCCCAGTTCCCATTGATTTTTACTGGGAGTCTGACTCCCATTTGTCTCTGATTACGGGCCCCTGGTTTCCGATGAATGTAACCACCTTGCTCTCATGTGGCCCCTGTTGTGTTCACCTGTGGGTTCTCCTCTTCTCCTGCGCTGGCACCCTCGCGGCACCCTTTGAGGAGCCGTGCCCAGAGCCCAGGGGCGGTGACGGGAGGGAGCAGGGAGCTTTGGCTGGCTTCCTGCAGGAAACTCCAGGAGCATGGGGGGTGGGAGATGCTAAAATTGTTACTTGCGGCCTTGTAGTTGGAATACGGTTCTGTAGATAGTTATTTCTGTGATTCTTTGGAGAGTAGTCTCTTTAATTAACACAGAGCCTCCAGAGAGCACCTTCTCATCTCTTCCCATCCCTCCCCTCACGTATATGTCTACAAGCATTAATCCAATCGCTCTTCTGTTCTGTCCACGAGTTGAACGCGGGGACTGGGTTTCTTGCTCACCCTCGGAGAAGGGGCCAGCTTATGCCTAAGTTAAAGCCGAGGCATTCGATCTGCGAAAGGCGGCTGAGCTGCGGCGCTGCAGCAAGCGGGGCTCGGTCTCTGAAGGCTCCCTCCCCCTCTGTCCAGGATCCTTCGTCTCCCCTGATGTCATCACTCCAATTTAAACAGAGGGGCTAGTCTAAAAAGGCAGAAATTTGGGTTTGGCTTTAACCTCTGGCCAGCTCGGGCCTGTTCGGACATGTCCGCAGACCTTTCGTGAAGCGGGAGTCGCTCTAGCAAGCGCGCGGCCTTCCTGCCCACCCCCCGGCACAAAGCTGCTCGGCGCAAGTTCGTTCTTCTGAAGCCTCAGTATTGACACGGGCTCCGCGAGCACGGTTTACTCGGGGTCCGGCTGTGGATGGGGTCTCCCGGAACAGCCTCCAGCAGCGTGGCATGGCGTAACACCCTGAAGAGGGAACGAAGGCGTTTGGAAAGGCGCGGCGAACATCCACAGGTGAACAGGCCACCTCTTCACCGGGAAATCTTTGCACCCAAGCGTGTGGGTACGACCTTTTCCTTAGGACATGACCTTATCACTCTCTGCAGCTACCTGAAAGGGGGTTGTGGCGACGAGGGTGTTGGCCTCTTCTCCCAAGTAACCAGCGATAGGACAAGAGGAAATGGTTGCGCCAGGGGAGGTTTAGATTGGAGATTAGGAAAAATTTCTTCACTGAGAGGGTGGTCAGGCATTGGAACAGGCTGCCCAGGGAGGTGGTGGAGTCGCCATCTCTGGAAGTGTTCAAAAAACGTGTGGATGTGGCGCTTCAGGACATGGTTTAGGGGACATGGTGGCGCTGGATTAATGGTTGGACTTGATGATCTTGAATGTCCTTTCCAACTTAGTGATTCTATGTGATTCTGTGACCACGCTTTCCGTTCAGAGGAAGATGCTGCCGTCGGCACGGGTGTGCGAACGTTTGATAGGGACAGTAGAGAAGGTCATAGGCTACGGAAGGACCTGAGCGGTACCGACTGCAGCTCTTCAGTGATCAGCACAAAAGGGCTGTGTGAAATTAGCAAATATTTGTCATTAATATTTCTAGTAGAAATAACAATAATTGCTTTAGGCCAGTGATTTTTTTTTTAAAGCACTTCACCAACTTTCACTGAGTCTTTAACCTTGAATTTTTAAGTTTTTTTTGTGTTTCAGCGTGAGATGGAGAAGAATAATTATCCTCATCAGAGGTATAGTTCTTAGAAGTTGGAATTTCTTGAAAATGTAGAATTTGAACTGAAAATATTAAGGGCTTTTGTCCAGAACAGGAACACCCTTACATAATAATGCTAATCTTACAGATGAAAAAAGAAATCCTATTTTCAAGTAATACACTGGAAAAACCCCACAGTATTTTAATTAAATTAAATCGCAATGAAATGCAGAAGACTTAAATAGATTGTCTGCCTAGTATAGCTGCTAATCTGTCTCAGGTTCAGTGATCTGCTTCACCCCGCATAATCATAGTCTATTCTGCCTGTGTTGTTCCAGACCGGCTACATCCCAAAATATTTTGCAGAGTTAATCAAATGCAGTCTGAAATTCAAAGAAAAGGAGAACAATTAAGATGTATATGCAAGAGAGAAATGTATTGCTTTCAGGTACAGCTTGGAAATAGATAAAAAGCCTCAAATCTATAAGGGAACTTTCTCAGAGCTCCTGTAAGCATATTCAGTAGCTCCTGTAAATGCCCAGGGGACTGCAGCGGTTCCAGGTGCTCTGCAGTTTGGTTTCTCTGTCTGGGGTCTATGAGTTAACGAAGAGGAGACAGAAGATGTTCCATCATCCCACTACGGGTAAGCAAAGTTCAGCAGTCAGATTTCTTTCGTGCTTATAGGATGCAGCTTGTCTGAAGGAATTAGCAACGCTGCCTTTGAGATCAGCAGTGTCTCCATTACCTTCCCTCCCGCCACATTCATTTACACCAGTTAAATGTTTCGGCTGAGACCTCCAAAGAGAATTATAGGCACCTAGATATCTTTGAAAATCTGGGATTTTTTTCACGGATGCTTTTCAGAGCTTTTGTGATTGCCTGGCTCTTTCCATTTCTCAAATTCCTCTTCCCCCCCCCCCCCCCC
>NW_010545837.1:32917-34009 GCF_000687285.1 Phaethon lepturus
CCTTATCCTCTTTCCTTTCTTGATGCCTCTAACCTGCTTCTGAACCATTTAGTCATTTCTCTGATCAAAGTATATTTTGGTTTGAGTTTGGGAAGAAATTCTTTTTAGTCAGTCTGTGTCAGAAACACTTGGCCTTGTGCTGCCAGTCTGCTTTGGCATTGTCGTTCTTAGCCAGGCTTATTCAAATTTGCACATAAACCTGTTTTAAGTAGGAAATCAGGCAGAAGCAAGCCTCCTGCTTCCATCCAGACACAGCGTTCGGAAGCCCTCAGTTCAAATTTCAGCCATTTCTAATTAAGAGCTCATCAAACCTCATAAAACCCGCAGGGTTTCCAAGGATCTCTTGCTAATGGCTACACTTGAACAAAAAAAAGTACTTAACGCTGAGTTATTTTGCTTTCAAAGTGCACTGTGTGCTTTTGTCGTCATCTTCCTTTTCTTTCTGTGACATCTGTGGACAAAATGTATTTGGAGATGATTTGGTCAGTTAGATGAGAAATTATATATTGAGTATACTAGCATTTAACTTTACTTTTCAAAATGCTTTTGGTCATCAGCTCATACACAGAGGGGCAAGCATGCACATATAGTCTTGTGTATACTGGTTACATGATAAACTTTCTTAAAGGAAAGCAGAAGCTTTTGCACATGTATTTATGTTATTTAGACTTTTTAATTTCCAAGAGAATGTTGTTTTTTTTTAATGGCTCTGAGTTATTTTTGAAGCCAAGAATTGTGCATCAAGTCATCTGCTCATGGTGTCCGAGTTTCTAGATAATGCAGATCCTGCTCTTGCATTACTTTGTCCCCCATAAATCAGTCGCTGAGTCAAAACTTCTTAAAAACATAAATGCAAAGATAGAAAACAACAAATGTTAGGATAGTTAGTCTGTTCCTTAAAAAGGAAGGAGAGCAAATAACAAATGATACAGAGAATGAAATATTCAATGCCTTTTTTGGTTGCTTCTCAAAAAAAATATGGTTGATTGTGGTTGTATAGTAATGCAGTAAGTTTTAACAAGGGGATAATCTAAAATAGCAAAAGACTATGCTGGCTAAAATGTAGATAATTTAGATGTTCTGCAATTCAGC
>NW_010545837.1:34040-46999 GCF_000687285.1 Phaethon lepturus
ATCTACCCTGGAGTACTTCAGGATCTAGCTGAAACAATCCCAGAGTGATTAGAGATTATCTTTCAGAGTGCACAGATGACCAAGGTAGAGTCAGAGGCCCAGGGAAGGGTAAACATAAGGTCTATTTTTAAATAAGGAGAAAATGAGAACCAGGGGGATTATGGAACAGTAAAACTAACTTCAATACCCCAAAAGTTTCTAGAATTAGCTGTTACAAGCACTCGGAGAATAAGAAGTTAATAAGAAACAGCAAATATGGATTTGTCAAGAGCAAATCATGTCAAACCAGTACAATTTCTTTGCAGGGTAGATGAACTAGTAAATAAACCCCAAGAAGTGCGTATGATGTTTGTGGATTTTTAGTCAGGCTTTGAGTGCTATCTTTCACGGCATCCTCACCGTCAAAATAGAGAAGTGTGCTCTCTTTCAAACTGCCACACTGTGGGGGCGCAACTAGTTGTAAATTAAGGATCAAAAAGTAGATACAGATAGTTTCCTGTGGAGGTGGGAGGGCATGTGAGATGAGGTCCCTCAAGGGTCTGCCTGGGTCGGGCAGTGCCCAGTACTTTAGTGACTGTCTTGTGTGATCATATAAAGTGCACACTTCTAAAATTTTCTGGGGTCATGTTGGGTGGAATTGCAGCATTTTGGAAAGGAGAAGCAGACCTCCAAATGTTTTTTTATTATACCTGGGTATATGAAATTAGCAACTTGAAATGTGATAAAAATAAATCATAATTGTTAATGAAATAAATGCGAGTACAGAAAGAATGCAAACCAGAAAATATTTAGCAAGAGAAGCACTATTTAAAAACTAAGACAATTAAGGATGCAGAGTGTTGGAAAAATCATGAACTGAATATGATATAACATCATAAAACTGCTTCAGAAAAGACAACTCATGCAGTGGAGAGTTTTAGTGGGACTTGTGGGTAAAAGACAAGGGGTAAATTTTGATTTTCAGGCAACCTTCGTATAGTCCTGGCTGCGTTCTGCTTTGGTTGTACAGTTCAAGAAAAATCTTGACAAATTGGAGAGGGACTAGAGGAGAGCCATAGGAATGATAAGAGGTTTGGAAAACGCAACCTATGAGTAAAGATTGAAAGAATTGCATTTGTTTAGTCTAGAGGAGGGAAGACTGACAGCATGTGATAACATTCCTCCAATATGTAAAACATTGCTAGAAAGAGAATGGTGATGAATTGTTTTTTTGTAGCAGCAATGAGTAGGAGAAAAATAATTGGCATAATTTTTAGCAGAAAGGGTTTAAATAGTAGAAAAAGCTTTCAAGCTGCAAGGATAGCTCAATACTAAAATAAGCTGTGTGAGAAGGTTACTGGATCTGCTTCTTTGGAGGTCTTTATAAACAAGTTAGTCATCTGCCAGGGATGGTCCAAGAGTATTTTGTATTGTCCTCTGTATGAGGGAACAGGCTAGACTGCAGCTTTGGGTATCTTCTGGCTCTTATATCTGGGTTTGTAATTGTAAGTGCATTTAAAGATTAGACTGAATAAATTATTAGCAACTGCCAGGTAGGATTGAGTGTTGATCACTTGTCTACTGTGTTTTTTAGAGGGATGCTGCTGTAGATGCATCTGAGTTCTTAAAAGAATGAAAGATTTTATTCATCCAACGCTTGTGCAAAGTGACTATTACACTTCTTACAGTAGGTGAGGAACAAGGTAGATTAAGTAGTTTCATCAAGGTTATTCCATGTTGTGTAAGCAAACCAGTTCATATACCCAGGCCAGGTGCCCTTTCAACTAAAACATCCTTCAGGTTTTGTGAGAAGCATTGTGCCTGTCTCCTCTCTAGTTATTTGGACGCTAGGCAGTTGGGTATAGTTGTTCATATGATCGTAATCTTCTTTGGCAGTTGTATTGTGGTTCTCATGTTTCCCTGCCTTTGTTTTACTGTTCTTCTTCATTGTGCTGTGATTAGTAATTAACGCGCTTAGGGTTTTACATGGCTTAACTTGTTATTTACAGTTGACAGAGGTAACTGTGACTGAGTGGAAGTGGTGTGATGATACATCTACAACTTTCCATTCCCAAGTTCACCACCAGCGGGTGAACACCACTTCCTGGAAACTGGGTCCTCTTCTTTTAAATCACAGATTACTCTGATACAAATGTCAAGGGAGCCTGGGGTTTTCAAAGTGCCGAAGAGGTCCAGACACCTGCAGCTTCCCGAGGCTGATGGGCATCTCATTGCTGAAACAAGGATAATTTAGGATGTAATCCCTCCTTCCCTCTTTTTTTTCCTAGAATTGTGACTAGAAGGACATAAATGTTATCGTACGCTATTTGTTTTTTCATGCATGAACCTACAAGTGTAAAAGGGACGTAAAAGTAGTGTAAGTACAGGTGTTGCACGTAGGTTTTGAGTAAAAAGGTGAAATATCTGAAATTGTCATCGTTTGAAATTTCACAACGCTGTTTAGAAAAAAACAAAGAACAAAACACCTTTCTACCCTTTCAAGCTGAAATGCTTTTGTAGTTTTTCCTCAGGACTGGCCTGTGCTGACTTCACGGGGAGGCTCTGCCAGGGGAGCTCCAGCCGAGCAGGGGCTGCCCGTCCAGCACTGCGTCGTCCCCCTCTGAGCTGCCTCTCCCCAGGGCTCTCGCGGGCGCTGTATCCCAGCTCACACAGTTACGGCAAACTGAGACACAACAAGGCCAC
Organism: Phaethon lepturus; assembly: GCF_000687285.1. Lineage (NCBI taxonomy): Eukaryota > Metazoa > Chordata > Aves > Phaethontiformes > Phaethontidae > Phaethon > Phaethon lepturus. Next base: position 36,723 of record NW_010545837.1, read on the forward strand.
TGACACCACCGAGTACCCACGGTGGTTTTGGCAGAGCAGTGTGAGGTATGCTGGCTACCTGTACATTGGAGGTTAAGTACTTTTCGTTAGAGATCACCCTAACAACAAGTTGAGGGGCGAAGGGGAGGCTGGCCACTTCCCTGCCTTCGTGGCACCCTGTCTTCCCTTACACGGTGTTGCTTTGTGTGTCTGAGCAGCGGGAAGCGATTGTCCAAGGAACGAGAGTGGAGTCCTCGCCACTGGTATGTGTGTTTGGCATTGGGATTGCCATTTTTCCCACCTTGGGAGTCGGGATGCGGGATGAGGTAGCCTGATGCTGGGTTTGAGGGAGGTTGCGCAGTGTAGCTGGCTGCCCCGGCACATGACCCTGGTGAGGGCTGGACCAGCACGGATCCAGATGGGATGATTTCCAGCTGCACCGACCCGTTCCCAAATTCCAGTTTTGAACCAGGGACCAAACAAAGCGATACTCAGAAGGTTTCTTGCTTCGGGGGGTGTGTGTGTGTGTGTGTGTGTGTGTGTTTTATGTGTGGTGTTTTGCTACACAGCTGCATCATCCCAGAATAAACTACCCTAAAGAGACAGCGACTGTACGGACCAAGGAGACCTCTGTATCTCTGAATACAAGCAGCAAGTCTTGCACTTTGCCTGGGGAAAACAAAAGGTTAAAAGCCAAAGCTGTGTGTTACTTTCCTGCAGTGAATTTATTTCTTTTCTGATAAAGAGAACAGGCAAGATGTTCCCCCTCCTCACACACCTTCCCCCCCGCCCCACTTCCCACCCCGCCGCTGCACACGCTGGTTCTTCTGCACTACATATTATAAGTGGGGGAGATTTCTTGAACCAGGGGCCTCCTGCTTAATGCACCAAGGATTCAGTCAGGCCAAAAATGCCTGTAGCATGTGGGGAAGGAAAGGGCCAGCAGCGAGCGAGCTTGGACAGATGTGCTACGGAGGGAGCGTGGTGTTAGTGGGGGTGGAGAAAGCTCTCCCCCAGCCGTTTCGGAGGGTGGCCAGTCACAAGCAATGGACCCTTTTTAGGACCCCAACAGTTAGGGAGAGCCCCCGAGGCATTTTTGGCCGGGAGGTTGTGTGCGCGCACACACATACACACGGAACAGTTCAGCAGCAGTCCAATCCCCAGTGACATAGAGCTTTTTCTTAATTCAGAGCATATTTCAGGCTTCAGTTTAAGGGGGAGAGAAAAAAAAACACACCACCAAAAACCAACCCATAAACCATAAAGAATCTATTGAAACAATTGTAAGGGGAAAAAATAGAACGTAGCTGCATCCAAAGTTGTTAGGGAGGAGGTGTAGGGGAGAGATGAAAAAGAAAATGAACAATTGCTATTTTCCTCACTGACCTCAGATCAGCCTGGCCAAATACAGACCTGTGCAGGCACTTTCCAAAAAACCAGAAGTGTCTCCCCCAGAAATGTTGCTGCCCATGGGCGAGCTGCTGGTTGAACTGGGCTTGGGGACAGATGTGGCTCTGCTCATTTGCTCTTATTTTCACAGCAGCATCTCTTGTGTTTCTCAGTGTTGTTTTTCAAAGAGAGACTTAAAGCCAGGTGATCGGTAGTTTATTTTCTTGTTTGTTTGTTCTTACTGAACACTTTCATTTGGGGATCTCACAGCACGTTGGAAGCAAGAGGCTCACAAGCTTTCTGGTGCACTGAGGCCATCTCCTGAGACTCCCCTCCACGGATGCAGAAACAGCCGCTTCAAAGCGTTCCAGTGATTTTTTTTTTAAAGGGTGCCAGACAGGACCAGGAATGGCACCCACACAGCCCCAGTCCTCCTGCGTAGAATCTCTCTACAGTGTGATCTTTCCTGACAACATTTTTTTTTTTTTTTTAATTAGCAATTAGGACTTATGTGCCTGGACCTTGGCATCCTATACAAAGAGCAACTGAGTTGGTCCCTGCCCCAAATACCTTCCAGTCTTTGCTCTCGGGGACAATTTTCCTCTAAAGGCAATTTAAGTGCACAGAACCCTTAGCACAGCTCGTTCATTACTGCCAAGGACCTGCAGTGCAGGATGAGTCTCCTCAGTTAACATCTGTTTTTTTGACCAAATTGCCTCAGTTTCTGCATGGGCCCACAGCTGATATAAAATGCTGAGAAATTATGACTGGTTTTGTTGTTTGGGTGTTTTGATTTTTTTTTTTTAACTCTCCGGTTCATTTTGGCATACTGAGCTGGATTTACTTACAGTCGTACCCAGGCAATTACGATGTTAAAAAAATTCCTCCCGACTTACCCCAGTGCAGGGAGGAGAAAAAACAGGGGAGGTGTGTTTGTCTCCTGAGGGGATCTTTGGCATCAGACCAACAGGAGCAATCGGTGTTCGGAGGGAAAAGATGCATGTGCACATTAGGAGGCAACATCTGGTCCTAAGGCCGCATGTTCATGTTCGGTCCTCGAGTCCGCTGCCGCAAAAAGAGAAATGCCGCTTCTGCGCTGTCGTTCTGCGTGCGGCATTGGGTCTATGTGTGCAAAGGGGTTCAGGGTGAGCAAGGTGTCTTTGTGGGAAGTTTAGGCACGCTGGCCAGATTTTTAGTTGTTTTTCTCTGTCAAATAAGTCAAGAAGAAAGCAAGCGGGCAAATGAAGTCCAATTTTGGAAGGGAACTGGGCACCTGAGATATTTCTGTCACCCTGTTCTTAAATGTTCCTTATGCAATTAAAAGCTTAAGGGACTGCATAGGTGATTCTTTGACTGCTGTCTGGACAATTCAAATCAGTGAGAAATCAATAGCAGTAAGATGCCTGGAAATTGCTCTCCTAGTGAGGACTTAAAACGGCGGGTGGAGTAACACTTGTGTGTCTTTGGCAACGAAGCAGCACTTTGTCACCCAGCATTAATCGTCCCATCAGCCCTACAGCTCTGTTCCAAGGAGTTCCTGGTTATTTCTGACCATATTTTACTGCTTTGCTCTTCCAGGTCTGTATCTAGTGCTCACCAGGATTGTCCAAGGCAGATAGGAAGCCTTTGCACTAAAAGCAGTAGCAGCAGTTTCCTTGGCTTTAGTGGCAGCCTTTGGGGAATCTAAAGTCTAATCTAATAGTTAAACTTTGGATCTGATGGCCCCAATTTTGGAATCTAGATTCAACTTTGCATCACCTAAGGCAATAAAATGCCTGGCAGGCTTGAAGACTAATTATTGAGATTAAAAGGAGGCAATGTGTCTTGCTGCCTTTTCCAGGCGATGCAAGACATGCAACCTCAAAAGAAAATATCATTTATTTGTCAGAGTCTCTCTAGTGAATTTGGAAAGCCTGAAGGTAGGACAGAAGGAAATCGAAGTGCGAGGACAGGGTCTCTTTTCCTTGTCCCTTACTTGATATTATAGAATGAGTTGTTAATTTTTATGCTCTGCATTTCCCCACACCTTTGGGCATATTATGTTTCTTTATGTAACTCCCTTTGGACCAAATCTGGATTACCTGCCAGACCTCCTCTGTTTAGATTTAACTCTGCATTGTGTTTGTAGTATTATGCTGAACTCTAACTCTTACTTTGCTTTGGCCCTACCTTCCACTCATGCAGAGGAATCCTAACTGCAAGCTGAATCCATCTGGGCGATGCTGCTGGATGGAAAGGTTGAACATGCACTGCAGGTAGAGGGGAAGCAACGCAAAAAATGAAATTTTGATTTTTTTTTTTTGAATTTGAAATTTTGAATTTGAAAAATCAAACCGGAAGACTGCCGGCATCATTCAGTCCCATCGCCTTGTGCCAACAGGATGTTATTGTGCAGTGTGGCCATCCTCACCCGAGGAGCTCAGCGTGACCTAACTGTAGTAGAGACCAGTTTGTAACGAGCTGGTGCCTCTCCTCTCTATCAGTCTGCGGCTTGTGCTCCCAACCCGTGTCTCCTTCAGTGGGGATAAAAGCCAAGCACATCACTGCTGCCGGCCCAGGGCCTCAGCTCTTTGAGGCTGTGGTCACAGCACTCTCTACAAGAGTATCTCCATTTTCTTGGCTAAATAACCATGTGGGTAACTCCATACTTCCTTGCTAAATTCCTCTTGGAGTTCTATTTTGATTTGCATCTGTTTCTTGTGTGGTATAAAGTTTTACTTTGTCTTGACTAGCACTTGCTTTAAATGCATTTTTTTCCCCAATAGTGGTAAAAGCCTGAGTTTGGAAAGTGAGAGCTTTTGGGAAGGTGTTGCAGGATGTTACCTTTTCCCCAGTGCTCTTAATTTTCATCCACTCTCGGGGAAGGGGATGGCAGGTAGACTAAATAGGCCCAAAGGAGTTTAGAAAATGCAAAAGGAGTTAAAAAGCCAGTGTCTTAGCAGGTTACGGGATGGATTTGGGATCCTCTGGGTATCCAGATATCTGGATTTGCTGGTGAAATCAAAGAACTGTAAGTTGAAGTGAGTGTTTACAGGCTCCCAAATTCAGTTAATTTATGACATGTTTAGTATGTTTTTACAAATGTTTGCTGTACTCAAGTAGTGACGATGCTTTATTTGGTCAGTAAAATTCCATCCTGACTGCAGTACGCAAAGACCTGAATGTCACAACGATGTTCTGTGTCTAATTCACTCTCACTTTAAACAGCTATTCCAAATTCTTTTTCTTTGTTTAATAGAAACTTAAACCTGTCACTGAAACCACCAACAGAACTTTCCAATTCTCACTAACATTAAAGGATATTTCTGGTTTTTCTGGTTTCCATTCTTCCTCTTTCCTCTTTTTTCCTTTTTTTTACCCCCCCTTTCCCCACCCTCTTTCTTCAGCTTAACAAGATTGGAAATTAGTGCTGGCTTGAGGCCATGGCTGCATCTATGAGGCCATTTAAAGTTATTGCTCTCTACTCCCTCTGGGCTAGTAGGAAGTTCAGCTGTGATCACAGAGGAGAAACTACCCCAAAATGCTAGAAATAATAATTTAAAAAACAAAAATCAGATTAATATGGAGTTGCTTTTAGGCAGTCTGAGTTCTGGGTGAAAAGAATTGTGAAAGCAGGTAGAAATACTGAAAAGCAGCTTTTTGTGCTGAAGTGCTGGGATTGCTCTGGTGAGATTTGTGGTCACAGCCAGAAGGGAGAGTCTCTTTCTACTTTGTTTTACTCCCCAGAGTTTGGGCTTTGGCCTCTGACTTTTACATAGGTATAATCAGGAATAGTCCTACTGAAGCTGGTGGGGTTCAGCTGCTGTGTAGTTGGAGGGAGGGAAAGCTCTGAACATCCAGGCAGGTGGGAAAAGATTTGCAGCTTCATTCCCATTCTAGTTCGGAATTTTGCAAATCAGCTTATGCAGGAACCTGAACTGAAGCAAGCCTTTTCTTACAGCAGCATGGCTTGGAGTAGGATTTGGGAAGGTGGATGCAAGATTGGTTTGCATGGGGTAGAATTTTAGTGAAAAAACCTGCCACCACAGAAAATGTCCTCTTTTGTAAATAGAAGGCTTCTTGTCTGCAAACAGGGAGCTGAAGATGAGGAACGGGCCTGTGCATGTTCATGCAGATAACCTTTTTGCACGTACCAGTTGGTGGCTTTTCAGACAGTACGTGCACACATCTGAAAGCATCTGGCTTGGTCTAGCGGGTATGAAAAAAGCAGAGCCTGCCTTACATAGAGTGAATGGGTACCCCTCAGCCGCCCTTTTTTTTTTTTTTTGGCCTGAAGTTGAATGACCTGATGCTGTAAAATCTATCCCCGCAAGCTTTCTTTTCCCATTTGTACAGCAGTAGCTGCTGAGCAACATTTGGGCTAGTTCTTCTTGGGATACAAATGGAGTTTTTGTCTTTGCAGACAGAACAAGTTTTCTAGGAGGGAACAAAGGGAAACCTCAGGTATATTCACTTTCAGCAAAAAGGTGAAGGAATTTTCAGAGTCTCTGTATGAAGAGGGAGGGATGTTGTTTAATGGATTTAGATGTTCTCCCAGCACCAAATATACAAACCACATCCCAGATCCATGAAACAGGTTGCGGAGCAGGGAAATGATGAAACTTTTAAAGAAATGAGTCTTTAAAGGAAGCAGTCAGAATGGTTTGAGTCCTCCTGATGTTTTCCGACTCCTAGCAGCTCTGTATTGTTCAACTTTCCACTCAATTCTAAAATTATTAAACCTAGTCATTAATGGAGTTATGGCCCTACTTGGTACTGCCTGTCCAAAAAGCTCCAAGTTGAAAAGCAGCTCAGAGTATGCGATGGCTTGGTATTATTCAGGAGTTGTTTACATCACAGAACCTCCATAGGCTCTGACCTTGATGCCTGTCTTGTTCTTGATGCTACGTACATGAAGTCAATGTTCCTCCTTGCCCCTCAAATTTACAGTCAATATAGGTGAGACAAAGAGTCTTACATCACATCCTTGGTTAATAGCAAATTCAGACTCTTCTACTTTAAGACCGCTTATCCTAGAGCTCAATTCAGTGCCGTATCCTACAGCTCAATTCAATGCCATATTCATTTCTCAGACTATTTTAAATGAATGTAGGCCTCCTCTTCACTGAACAGAGATTTTAAAGTTTAGGAGAATTCTTTAAATTTCAACCCTTGGGTTTCCTGTTCTTCCCGTGGTCGTCAGTTGGCAGATCCTGCATGAGAAACTCCTTGCTTCCCTGTTTGTCGTGAAGGGTTAAAAAATAAATAGCGGCATGTGTTCTGGGGTGCCAAACTTTTTCTTCTGCTCCGTCTCCTTTTGATTTAAAAGCTTTGTTTATCTCTCTGTAAAGTCACTGGCAGGCCATAAAGAGATATATTGCCTTGGTGCAGACAGCACAGACTCCGCTCCTGGGAAAGCAATGGACTGTGAAGTCGAGTGTGTGCGTGTGTGGGCCCGCTCATAATTCAGGAAGGGTTCTCTTTTGGGAAGCTCCCAATGGACGCTGCCTGCGGCCGCTTGCAACTCCTGGTAGGAGAAGCGTGTATGTATCCACGAGGGTTGGTCGGCCGCACTGCTTTTGATGTTCTCATAAAGCCATCACTCCAAAGCTTGGAATCGCAAGGCTATTGAACTCAGTCATAACAGAGTGGATAAAGTACTCCCAATGGTTTTATTTTATTTTATTTTTATTTTTTGATAGAGAAATAATGTCATGTCAGCGCCTGGCTTGCTTGGGCACTCTGTTTAGCCAGCGTTGAGCAGTGGGATTCAACATCAGCACTGCTGCTTTGCTTCGCGGGCACTGCCACCAGCGGAACCTGCGAGGGCGCGTTCCTTTACGGAGGCTGTTCTCTGTTGCGCATTTGCAAACCGTACGTTCCCCCGCGCGTCCCGCAAGGGCCGGGGAGCAGTGCTCTTGGCTGGGATGAAGGCGTTGTGGTAGGATAGATGGAATAGGTGAATTATTTCTGTCGCGTTTAGACTGCAGAACCTGCTTGTTTAAACTGAGCAGAGGACGCTTGGGTTTAATCTTCAATGGAATTGACTTGTAATGTCCTTTTTGCTTATCACCAGAGGAAGAAGCTACTGAAAAAGAGGGTAGAGCACCAAAGCCAGCAGAAAGGTTATTGATTCCCTGCCTGAGAAGATAGGAATCTGCCTTTCTCCTCTTGTAACAGCAAGTCACGCTTTGTGGGAATCCCCTACCTGGAATCACGGATTTCCAAAGATGTGAGCCTAACTCTTGAGAAAGGGAGTTGGGGAAGCAGCAGACCCGTCTTTCTGAGAATTTCCTCCGCGTGGAGGATTAGCATGAGAACGACAGATCATTTCAATCCCACTGCCTTTCTCAATGCATTAAGTGACGCGTAGCCTAGAGGAGGCCCCTGAAGATTAATGCTTGCCACAGATCCAGTTTGTCTTTGGAAACTCTACCAACACATGTAGAACATGGGCCCTCAGCCTGCCACCTCCTCAGCAAGCCCTACTCACCCTGTTTCTCCTTGTGGATGGCACAAAAGGGGGTTCCAAACTCACTGTGTCTTCTGCAGCTCTGGGCTGCTGTCCTTAAAAGGCTGTTAATCACAGTCTCCCTGTAAGCTTGTGTTTCTGGGGAGAAATCATTAGTACCTTTTTCACAGTGAGGATAAATCTGAGAATTGCCTGAAAATCTGCAGGAAATTACTTTTCAAGTGACCGATGATATGACCTCTAATTTCCTAATGATCTAGAAGAGTTCAAGCCCAAGTGCTTGTATATGCAGAATGCCAACTTTATATATACAAAGCATCATAATTACTGTCATGGAGATTTACAGTGCTTTACAAATCATTAATAATCATAATAATAATATTTACCATAACTCTTTCTGGCAGATTAATTGCAATACTCTTTGACCATCCTCAAACTACTTTTCTTACAAAGTCTTTCCCATTGGCATGAAAATGAAGTACACAGAGCATAATTTATTGGCATAAAGAGGGGCTTTATTTGCATGTGTGCGTTTGAGACAAAACCAGATATTTGCTATTGAAGTGAAAGCATAAGCATCAATGAATAAGCAGATCTTTTAAGGCAGTGCTGCGTATTGCTACATTGCAATACGGCGTTCGCAGGTGATGTGCTCTTAAATGTTTGTGATGGGCAGGTGTGGTTCTTACTGCTCAGTTAAGGTACCATTTGCAGTAATAAGTGTATAAAAGACATACGTAGGTATTTGCACAAGCATCTTTTAGGTCTTTCAAACCCGTTTGAAAGGTTTCTGTAAAAGTTTGAAACATTTACTGTTTGTGGGGTGGAATATCCACAGATGATAAATGTCAAGTTTAGGCTACACTGACTGATTGATGTGTGATTGATGGGCTGAGGTGATAGAAATTTCTCATTTGTCTAAATACCATCAAATTAATGAGATTTGTAGGAAGGAAAAAAGTAAGAAAATGTTTTCTCATTTCCTCTGCTTTCCTACTCCTCAGTATACAAAGTTTGCAAGCAATTTCAGATGGGATAGAAAATAAATGTCAGCATGCAATGGCATTTTTTTGTTTGAAGTTTTGTATGTTAGTAGCTTTTCTTTATAAGCTATTTTGTTGTAGCAGTTTTATGAATTTTCCTGCCATTTTTTGACAGCATGTACTATTCCTGCCAATGCCATGGGTATTGTTTCTCTTATGAATTATTCTATCTAGGTCTGGTTTTATCCATTACTAGAAATCTGGTATTAATAACCCTTTATCCTATGGCAGATTCATTAATTTAGAAGGGAAGTTCAGTTATTGTTTGTGCTTTTTTACATTATTCTGTTGGCTATTTTGAAAAAAAGGCAGTATTAGCATTTTGTATCGTAGTTTCACACTTCCTTTTATTCATCAAAAGCACATTTTGTTCACCTGCTGCGGTAGCCCAGGTGTGGGGTAGAAGAAATCATTTGCTTAACTGTTTACCGGAATGGTACCCACTGGTTGATGGTTAAGAGTTCTGGCTCTAAGATGTACCAACCACTCTCATCTCTGGTTGAACTCACTGGGAGCTGCGAGTAGCGTGCATGAGTCAAAGGTGCAAAAACATGCAATCTCATATTGAAATACTGCTTGAAATATATGGTAATTTAATAATTTGTCAGACCAACACAACCTTTAACTGCATTCAGTGTTGCAGCATCAGACTCCCTACTGAGGTACAACAACCTGGATATTAGGAAAACTTTCACAGGATGACAAACAGAAAACTCAGACACCCCTCACCTCGGCTCTGTCTCATCAAACTTTCACCTCTGTGAGGCAATTACAAAAGCTTATGTGTCATAATGCAAAATGTTGAACTATTAATGACTGCTGACGTGGAGAAAAATGGTAGTAGTATTTCTGTCCCACCTTCCTGTCCTTCAGTTTAATTTTATAGCCAATCTCTCATAATTTTTTTAAATTTCAAAAAAAAAAGACTTAAAGAATCTTTTCTAAAAGAAAGTGCCAAGCAAGCTAAATGTGCAAGTTACTGCCAGTTCTACCTTTTATACTTTTGAAACAAATACAAATTTACACTCCTACCACAGCTGTATGCCAAAGGCCATCAGAACTAAAAACATGTTTTAGAATACAGAAGTATAAAGTGGGTCGGATAGTTCACATAATTTGGTGCCTGGAGGCGGAACACATTTACACAACGTCCTTTAATCTATTTCTAATTTATATGATGTTCCTTGGTGTAATCTGTTAGTTCTCCGTTCTGTGTGTCCAGCAATATACGGTACACATTTGAGTGAGACACGACGACTCGCCTAACAAGGACCGTTCTATGTTTGTTCATATATTCTCCGTTCAGTGTAATTCCAGAGAGATAATTACCCACGAATGCATTCTCCTTTCTCAAGTAAATTAAAGGGTTTCCCATGCGGTACGTCCTTCTGAGGCCACAAGGAGTTTTCTGAGCA